>NW_026720226.1:0-13780 GCF_029784015.1 Lycium ferocissimum
CTTTTTTTCCACATACAAAAATCCCAACGCCCAAACAACACACCCATTTAAACTTCCATATTTTCAAAATTCTACTCTTTTCCCACATACCACAACAAAAAGCAAACTTCAAACATAAGAAAATGAATTGATTCTTACCTTTTCTTCAATTCTTCACTTGCCACCAAAACTACTTTCTTGCCAAAATAATTATATCACTTTGTAGAGGATCTTGCACTTAGTAATAATCCCACAAGAAATGAATTTTTGAACCAAGGATTTAGCTCCAAGAATTTTTTTTCTTTCCTTTCCTTTCTTTTCTAGCCGAATTTTTTTCTTTTTTTTCTCTTGTTTGTTCTTGTTTTCTTGAAGTTTCTTAGGAGCTTACCCCTTAATATAATTAGTCACATGACTAATTAATGGACTCCAAAGGCCACCTTGGCCGTTGGGCCTCCTTGATTGGGCCTTATTTTCCATTTTTTTTAGCCCAATTCATTATAATTTCTTGTTTTGTAATTCCCAAATAAATTTTTGAGATTCCAATTTTGCCCTTAGGCCTTCTCCAACGTTTACGCATCAATGATCCCTTGAGTAAAAACACACACCAATTGGAGTCAAAGTATGACCTTATTCTTCAAATCGTAACTATTTCGCATTTTCCAATTTTGCTAAAACACGGGATAAAGAATCCTTTGTTCGGTTTTTCCCCTCAACCTTCCTGTCACACATTATGTTGCAATCTTTACAAAAACACGCACAAGTGCTGAATTTTTTTGCCCAAGAAATACCTTAACATGCTTTTAATCCTTGTTTTCTTTGTCTTCTCCTCTCTTCTCTTACAACCGGTATCGGAATAGATCTTTGGTTAGCCATGTCCTGTTTGTCCTCAATACTAACTCCTATCTCGGTAGTTTAGCTTAAACCATCTTTACATCTTTCCTTAATGCACCCAGAATATTAGCACCGTATTATTATTACTGAATCCAAACTTTTCTCATTAAATATTCACTTGATCTCATCCTTAGCATATAAATGTTCATGGGTAACATAACTACTCTTGTATGACTTGTATAGAGTATATTCCATCCTAGCCTCTAATCCCGCACAATTACCTTTCACAATGTCTCTGTAAGTTACTCGTTATCGTTTCCTTGTCGTATTCTCCTTTAAGCCTCCACTTTCCAACGTCATATCATTCAAGATCTCTACAATTAATTATCGGCACTATCCCAATTACCATCCTAGCTTCTACCCCTTTTTGCTGGCTTTTGGATCTTACTAACTTGTCTCGGCAAAGAATCTTACTAGTAGTCTTGGCAGGAGCATCCGTGTCAAATATATTGTAGTGTTGATTGTCTCCATCTTGCATTGCATCTACGTACCCGCTTCCCCCCTTTAAGGGGTGTACTTATACTATTACCTGATTATACTTTGCCCTATGTCCGCATTTTCCAATCTCGATTAGGCGGCACTTTTATTCCGACATTCTGATCCCCTTGCCGTTCATCTACTCACTTTCTTTCTTTTCCAAATATCATTGTGTTAGTACTTCCCAAGCTTATCCTATAGTGAAAACAGCATCAGCTTGCCTTGTAACATTTGTGCCATTTATTTTTCTTTTCACTTGGACTTCACTACCCTGTCCGATTAATGCCTTCCATATACCGCAACGTCGATTGCTGGGATACACATATACGCCGTATATAGCCACGTATGATATCATGTGCATAATATCTATATAGACATAATTACCCTATCTTGCTCACAAAATATTTCCAAAGCACTATTCAAACTCACCTAATTCTAAACCGTAATGCATCTTCTTTCTCTTCACCGGTCTAGTCCGCGCCCCGAGCGACCTTTAAGTTTCGCCACATAGATATCTCTAATTTCCCTTAGGCTACTCTAGCCTCCCATTTGGCTCTCTCGACTGACTTTATAGAACTTTTAGTAACATATAGTCACCCATCCTAGAACTTATAATACAAGAGCTTTTAACCTTGAAACACGAAATACGATGCTTTAATACCGGATAATAGCGTCCACCTCACCGCATCTTATACCATCACATAATCAGAGTAAGTTGAAGTCTTAACATCTTCAAACGTTCTAACATAATGCTTTCTCCGAATTAGAAAGGATCCTCGTACTCTTCGACTCCCGCAATTGCTATTCTGGCCATCTTTTCAATCCTCGGCATTAACCTTTCGCCAGGTGTACTTCATTTTCCGTCCTAAACTTCCATTCCCAATGGTGGTGAACACACCTCGATCGCCGTTACTTATAAATACTTGGTTACCGGCGTTTGATTTTGCTCTCATTTTAAGACTTGCTCATCCTTTCCATAACCGGGTCATTTGTCCCGTCACTTATAGTACACGTATATCGGTAAGTACATGTCTGGTCTATTACTATCATATCGTTATCGCTTTCTTCTTATTTCCTCCTTCCAATTACCCCCTCTTTTCTTACACTCTCTATCATTTTCGTTACATATAACCCATATTCCAAACTTCCTACGATATACTTATATAGCCTTCCTTACCGTCCTATAGCTGATGGACTTCCGTTTCACACTTGCCTTTATATTCTAGCTACATAAATCACGGGTACTCGGTGATTAACCACCGAGCACCGCTCATACCTATTACCCATCATACATGAAGCATTCATTCATTACACTTATATATATATATATATATATATATATATATATATATATATATATATATATATAAGACCTTCGGCTATTAAAATATATATATATATATATATATATATATATATATATATACCCACACATATGCATCTACGAGCCTCTAGTGAGGACTCGATATAGGGACGGGACAGGATGCCCAAAACATATATATATACACAAAAGAATAAATCCCGGCCGGGACTCCGGAACAATTTGTTATAGCCGTTTTGTACGTTTGGATATTTCAAAGTCGTCGTGGGAAGCAAGGACGAGACCATTTTCAAAAATCATTTTGGTGTACGAGTGGTTATAAATACAATCTATGACTATTATTGCATGGGGAAATATTAAGAAAGGCCAAGGGTAAAAAGAGGAATTTGCAAAATGGCCAATGAAAATAATGTGGAAGATTAGGGACAAAATGGTAATATTGAGAAAAGTCGAAGGGCAAAATGGTAATTTCACCCAAGTTTCATGAAAGTTCCAAAGAGGCCATATTGGCCATGTGACAAAAAAAAAAAAGAAGGAAATTAAATAAAGGAATAAGATGACAAACTAAGTCATCTTTTGTATTTAAGAGAAGTTTCAAGAAAAAGAAGATGAATATTCTAGAGAAATAAAGGATGTATTAAAATTTTCTTAAATTGAGGGGCTAAGCATAAATATGGAAAAATTTGGGAGGCTTATATATATATATAGGGGCTCATCTTTTAATGAGAAAAAAGAAGAAAGAAAGAACAAAAGAAAAGAGAAAGCAAGGGGAGGCCATTCGTGACCCCCATAAAATGTGGCTATGGAATTTTTGTTCCAAAAATTATTTTCTTGTTATGTTCCTACTAATTAAGGTGCCCTTCAACATGGTGCAATTATTTCGGAAGATAATCCGTTAGTCTTGTTGTTTGAGCAACGTGAAGGAGTAAAGGAGATGGAAGAAAAAGGTAAGATTTCATTCTTTTAATTATGTTGTGAAGGTTGGTTTGTGTTGTAGTATATGTGAATGAGTAGAAAATATGAAAAAATGGAAGTTTGCATGGTAAGTGTGGAGGCATGCATGTGGCCGAATAGTAGTAGTATAGTTATGTTGAATCTTTGTTGTATTTTAGTTATAAATATTATGGAATTTATGTTGGAAATGGAAGTTGAGTGAATTTGATGGAATTTGGAAAAGTAGGGTATAGGTTGGCCGTGTGGTATGTTGAGGTTGAATGTAAATGAATTAATTTTGTTTAATATGTTGGTTGTGTTGTTGTGATCCTTGTAACGCATATGGAGGCAAAACGATGAAAGTTAGCATTGAAATGGGATGTAGAAGCTTATGTCGTCTTAAGTATGATTTTATGACCTTATGATAATCAAGTTGTTAAGGTGTGAATTGCGGTGATTTTGATGAACTTGGAAGATGGAAACATGTTATGCATATGTATGTTGAAAAATTAGAAGGATTGGATAAATTATGGTTTCGGTGGAAAGCTTGTATGTTTTGTGAATAATATGAAAAACCATATAAAATGTCTCTAAATGATATTGGAATGGTTGTGATGAGTAAATGAGTATGAAAACATTTTTGTTGGATAGAGAATGTGAAATTTGTGGCAAGTCGTCGCTTATGTATAAGGATGACTATACATCTTAGTATGTGATTCTAGCCAATTGTTGATGTTGTTGTTGGGTTGTTGTTGACCGTTTTGAGCCGAGTTGAATCTCGGGGGTGGCTTATGTATAGGGGAGGTGCTGCCCAAATTTTTATAGGACAATGACGGCTAAGACGGGAAATTGTGAATCTCATGAATAGTGACTGGTCAATATGACCATTTGCAGATTTTTGGCGAACTTCGAACGGGGATTTGGAGTAGCGTAAGCGGCAGAAGAGGTACGTAAGGCTTTCCCCTTCCTTCTTTGGCATGTCTTAGACGTAATAGGCTTGAACATGTGCCTCGGGGATCGCTCTAATCCTAGAAATCCGAGGTTGAATTTAGTTACTATTCATTCAGTAAAATTGAACTAAATGGCTTATGCTTTATGTAAATAAATGTTCAGATGCTCATAACTTCTGAAAACGAAAGTGAAATGACTTGAAATCTTCGAGGATAACTTAATAAGATATAATGACCAGACTTTTATGTTCGTTACCCGGTTTGACCAGAGGTGGGCCCACAACACCCGAGACCTATGTATATGGTTTTATTTGCCTTATTTTCGTACGACAATTAATGAAAACTTTTGACTAATGTTTTGAGCTTGTTATAAGTATCTGGTAACTCAGATGTGGATGTTCTGATTTGACTATTCTATTATAAACACTCCGACACGAATGATCTGATGTGAAAATTTGGATAAGCAATCCGGTGTAAATATTCTGAAATAAATTGCGATATATCGGAATTCTGATATATAAGTGTTCCGCCATAAGTATTCGGATATGAACATTCCGGTATAAGTACGCGTGTCTGATATGAGCTTTCTGATCTGAGTGTTCTGATACGAGCGTCTGATATGAGTTTTCTGATCCGAATATTCTGCTATGAGCATTCTCTGTAAGTCTTAATGTTCTCCATATACGACCCCGGATCGCTTGGAAAGCCCGAAGAGGTTTCTGTATGTTAAATGCTTATAACTCTCCAATAACCCGAGACTTGTTCTGGATCTTCAGATGTTGATAAGCGTACGTATTCATCGAGTCTGATTCCATATGCATATGTTTCTACACTACTATGCTCATGCGCGACTCAATGTATCTTTCACTGATGTCACACCCGATCTCACTAGGGTGTGATGGGCACCCGACCCCGTAACCGAGCCGAGCGAACCCACCGACTCTTCTATATACTAGTTTTTTTTTTTTTTTTTTTTTTAAAACTCTACATCAAGTATACATCACAATTTCTTTGAAATATTCCTTTGTTGCTTTCGAGCCAATCAAAATATACATCTATACAGAACTTATATCGTAGTACAAACTGACTCCTAAAACCCACGACTCTGTCTGCAAAGTCTCTAACTTGGACATGATATCATAGCATAGGGCTCTTGACTCGGCAATCCTCCAGAGCAAATGGAGATGCCAACTCCGCTGGAATAGCGTCTGATCATCTGGGTGTACCTGCGCGGCATGAAACGCAGCCCCCGAAGAAGAGGGGGGGTCAGTACGAGCAATGTACTGAGTATGTAAGGCAGGCACAGCAACATAGTAAAAGATATAAGCATGAATAATAACAAGATTCCATGTCGTGAGGTAAAGGGATAACCTGTACATGGGGACGGTGTCGGCATAGAAACATAGAATGTATATTGTAGGATAACCGAGTAACTTTGTGCATATAAGGACCCGGGGGGCGGATGCCATGCATGCTTGTTTTTCCTTTTTAGAAGAAGAACATTCCTTTTCATAGGCATAGCAAGTAGAATTTATATCGTATCATAATGTATCATAGCATAGCATAGTATATCATAGTATCATAGCATAGCATAGTATATCATGGTATCATAGCATAGTATATCATAGTATATCATAGTACCGAATATATCGGCACCGCCCACATAGTATAATTCCGCGTCGGGCATCCCGCGTCCGGGATGATATCAGGTCAAGTACGGATACATGCACCGTGAGTATAGCCCAGCGCTCATAGCGCTCTGCCCTTTTCAGTTTTCCCCAAATACATTTTTATACATATATATATATACCATAGCATGCAGGGGAGCCCAAGAGAAATCAGGTACTTATCGGAGTGACGTAAGGTCGGAACCCTCCGATCGCTTTATGGAGTAATCATGGCCGCTTTGTCTCACCTTGAAGGGACGATAATTATAAGGCGAGACTATCAACATAGAACATGTCATAGCATATCGGGTTATAGACATAGCATCGACATCATAGAATCATAGGTATCATAGAATCATAGTATTCATAGGATCATAGCATTCATAGGATCGTAGTCGTCATGGGATCATAGTATCATAGGGATCATAGCATCATAGTCATTGCTTTAGTCATTAAGACTTTTAATATTGTAAAACTTGGTTTTTGAAGAAAAAGAATATTTTGGAAAACACTTGTAAACTTTTAGTGAGGAAAAATCATGCATTGGGGTTAAGGGTTTAATTAAAACAATTCTTATTTAGTAGTCGAAAAGATGTCCAAAAGTTTTCTTAAATTATAGAATGAAAATAAGCTAAATGGAACAATAAGAGAGAATTCGGGAACAGTGGGCCCGCCTCGAGTCAAATGAGGCGGCCTATCAAATTTACGTATATTACCATTCATGGTGTCACTTGTGAGAATCTTAGAGTAATCGAATCCTATTTGGGTAAGTTCTGGATGTTTAGGAAGTTTTTCCGACATTCCGCAAGTTCTAATTCAATTCTACCGAATGAATAGTAATTATTTTCAATCTTAGATTCCGAGAAAAGGAATGGTCCTCGGGACACGTAGTCGACTTAGTACGTCTAAGACATGCCATAGAAAGAAGGGGTAAGCCTTACATACCTTTTCCGCTTCTTATGCTTCTCCAAATTCGAGCTCCAAATCCGCCAAAATCTACAAATGGTCGCATTTACCAAATCTTGGTTAGAAGCCTTTAGTGATTGAATCTTAAGGTACACTTGCCTACCGAAATTTCGGCAGCATTTCCCCCGTAAATACACCATCCCGAGAATATGGCTCGCCCAATATCAAATGGAACAAAACAACAAAACCAACAATAGCATCTCCAAATATATTCTAACATTAACAAGTCATGTCCACATATTTCGACTACATTCCAACCACATACTTTCAAGCTAACATCAATGCTCGCATGTTCAAGTATTAATCCGAGACCACTTAAACAAGTTTCAAGAACACGTCAAGAAATCTCTACTATACTCAAACAATCCAAACAACCTACCATAGTACCCGAAATCTTCTAAATACCATAAGGACACCAACAATACCTTTATCTCTTTCAAATTCATAAATTATGTCAATAATCCACATGTTTACAACATTATTTCCATAAACTCAAGAAATCACATTAACGTCACGTTAATTCTCCAAATCAGCCCGCAACACTACAACCTTAACATGAATCATCAAACATTCATTTCCATCACATAATCTACACTAATCAACAATCAAACACTAAATAGAACTTGTTCATCATGCCTTCACCAACAACATGTACACGGCCACACCATACAACACCATAACTTCATGAGTTTCATGCATTCCTTTACATTACAACATGCACAACCATTCATAATACAATCATCCAACAAGCTAAATAAATTAGTTTTCCACTTCTATGCCAAACTACATACACACGGCCATACAACACCACACCACAATCTTATGAACTTTATTCCTTTCTACACATCACAACATGCATAACACCTATAAAACATGCAAGAAAGATTGAACCTTACCTTGTTCCTCCACTTCTACCTTTCTCGGCCAAGACTTCCTTTGCAAGACGGATGGTTTTCTTGTTCCAACAACCACCCTATGTTGACAAGGACCCTCCATTTAGTAGGAAAACATGAAGAGAAAAATTCTCCAAGACCAAACTCAAGGGGCAAAATTGGTTTCGCGACCTACCGTCCCGTTGCACTCTCTCTCTCCCTTTTCTTTCTTTTTCCTTTCTTTCTCTTGACTTTTCTAGAACTAAAATGGCAAGTTGTCTTGCCTTTCAAGCCTCTCACATATATATATATGTATATGGCTGGTCACATGACCGGCCATGCCTTTTTTTTTTTCCAAAACTTTCTAGAGTTTTCTTTTCTTTTTCCCTCCAAGTTTCAAGAATTTTCCAAGTCATCCAAGATGACTAATTAATTGGGCTTGGTCCATAATCCAAATTGGGCCTAGTCACATTTTGCCCACACACACACCCATCTTCACAAATATATAATGTACACTTGTGCCATTTCATGAAATTGTCTTCCAACTTTTGGCCTCCAATTCTTCCTTATTCCGAATTTATCCTTAACGCTCCATTCCAATACAATTCATAAACGACTTACGTCTTAAAACAACGTCGAAAAATAATCTTGTCCTTAACCTCCCGCGATTGTCTTAAAATATTCCGACGTACAAAATGCGGGATGTAACATCCTTCCCCCCTTTGGGACATTCGTCCTCGAATGTTCGACTAGTCTTACAGGCTCTCATAAGCACCTCGGGGGAGCTCCCTTTTCATAGTCATCTTTGTCCTTTATACCATTTCCTAAGGCATCCAGTACCATTCTCTTGTCATTCTCGTTTCTCCTTATATACATCCTTTTTTTCGGCGTCGCACTACTCAAAGTTTGTGCGAACTTCTCATATCACCTTAAACATTATCCGGACTTCTATCCACTTATTGTCAGTTTCCCCCTTTTTACCGAGTTAGTCTGCCTCGTCTCACGCGACCTCTTAAGGTTTCTAGCCTCTCCATACACTCTGGTTTTCCTTAGGTTATTCTTAACTTCTCATTTGTCCCTTAGATCTCAATATATGGAATTCCTGGCATACTTCCCAGGGGGGTCACCCATCCTCCCACCTGAGCACGCTTAACTTCGAAACTTTGGCGGAATTCGGTGCCTTAACACTGATATTTTCGCGTCCGCTTTCTTACATGGTCTTTACCACTCGATCTGAAGCCAATCAAAACTTTATAACTTCCGAGACATTTTCGTAATACGTCCCTTCTTCTACAATGACCGTTTTACCCTTTTTAATTAGGATGTTCACCTTCCGCCTTGCATGTATGACCATTTCCTGTCCGGCGCCCAATTCCACGTAACAAAACAAATATATCCATCCAGTCTCACCTCGTTTGGCTTCCATGTCATTCCTCGCCTTTTTCCGCCGATACCGGGCGCCTACGGAAATTAACGATTAGCATAAGGAATCTTATGTCCTATGACTCGGCTCTATCGCACGATCTCATGACGTTAAAGAAGGTCAACCATTCCTAGATGCCCCGCGACCTCCTCGTCTATAGATGTGGCCGGCTTCACACCCATAAACACGGGACTCTACCGGACACGACTTTGCGGACAACCCTTGGACCGACTTGCTCGATACCACTTTGTCACACCCCGATCTCACTAGGGTGTGATGGGCACCCGACCCCGTAACCGGAGCCGAGCGAACCCACTGACTCTTCTACATACTAGTTTTTTTTTTTTTTTTTTTTTTTAAAACTCTACATCAAGTATACATCACAAGGTCGTCGAAATATTCCTTTGTTGCTTTCGAGCCAATCAAAATATACATCTATACGAACTTATATCGTAGTACAACCGACTCTAAAACCCACGACTGTCTCCGCAAAGTCTCTAACTTGGACATGATATCATAGCATAGGGCTCTCTTGACTCGGCAATCCTCCGAGCAAATGGAGATGCCAACTCCGCCGGAACATCGTCTATAATAGCGTCGATCATGCGGGTGTACCGCGCGGCATGAAACGCGCCCCCGAAGAAGAGGGGGTCGACGAGCAATGTACCGAGTATGTAAGGCAGGCACAGCAACATAGTAAAAGATATAAGCATGAATAATAACAAGATTCCATGTCGTGAGGTAAAGGGATAACTTTTGTACATAGGGACGGTGTACGCATAGAAACATAGAATATATATTGTAGGATAACCGAGTAACTTTGTGCATATAAGGACCCTATAGGGGCGGATGCCATGCATGCTTGTTTTTCCTTTTAGAAGAAGAACATTCCTTTTCATAGGCATAGCAAGTAGAATTTATATCGTATCATAATGTATCATAGCATAGCATAGTATATCATAGTATCATAGCATAGCATAGTATATCATGGTATCATAGCATAGCATAGTATATCATAGTACGAATATATCGGCGCCCACATAGTATAATTCCCGCGTCCGGCATCCGCGTCCGGGATGATATCAAGTCAAGTACGGATACATGCATAGTGAGTATAGCCCGGCGCTCATAGCGCGCTCTTTTCCCGGATTTTCCCCAAATACATTTTTATACATATATATATATATACATGCAGTGGGAGCCTAAGAGAAATCGGTACTTATCGGAGTGACGTAAGGTCGGAACCCTCCGATCGCTTTATGGAGTAATCATGGCCGCTTTGTCTCACCTTGAAGGGACGATAATTATAAGGCGAGACTATCAACATAGAACATGTCATAGCATATCGGGTTATAGACATAGCATAGGCGACATCATAGAATCATAGGTATCATAGAATCATAGTATTCATAGGATCATAGCATTCATATGGGATCATAGTATTCATAGGATCATAGCATCATAGTCATTGCTTTAGTCATTAAGACTTTTAATATTGTAAAACTTGGTTTTTGAAGAAAAAGAATATTTTGGAAAACACTTGTAAACTTTTAGTGAGGAAAAATCATGCATTGGGGTTAAGGGTTTAATTAAAACAATTCTTATTTAGTAGTCGAAAAAGATGTCCAAAAGTTTTCTTAAATTATAGAATGAAAATAAGCTAAATGGAACAATAAGAGAGAATTCGGGAACAGTGGGCCATACTCGAGTCAAATGAGGCGGCCTATCAAATTTACGTATATTACCATTCATGGTGTCACTTGTGAGAATCTTAGAGTAATCGAATCCTATTTGGGTAAGTTACGGATGTTTAGGAAGTTTTTCCGACATTCCGCGCAAGTTCTAATTCAATTCTACCGAATGAATAGTAATTATTTTCAATCTTAGATTCCGAGAAAAGGAATGGTCCTCGGGACACGTAGTCGACTTAGTACGTCTAAGACATGCCATAGAAAGAAGGGGTAAGCCTTACATACCTTTTCCGCTTCTTATGCTTCTCCAAATTCGAGCTCCAAATCCGCCAAAAAATCTACAAATGGTCGCATTTACCAAATCTTGGTTAGAAGCCTTTAGTGATTGAATCTTAAGGTACACTTGCCTACCGAAATTTCGGCAGCATTTCCCCTGTAAATACACCATCCCGAGAATATGGCTCGGCCCAATATCAACAACAAAACCAACAATAGCATCTCCAAATATATTCTAACATTAACAAGTCATGTCCACATATTTCGACTACATTCCAACCACATACTTTCAAGCTAACATCAATGCTCGCATGTTCAAGTATTAATCCGAGACCACTTAAACAAGTTTCAAGAACACGTCAAGAAATCTCTACTATACTCAAACAATCCAAACAACCTACCATAGTACCCGAAATCTTCTAAATACCATAAGGACACCAACAATACCTTTATCTCTTTCAAATTCATAAATTATGTCAATAATCCACATGTTTACAACATTATTTCCATAAACTCAAGAAATCACATTAACGTCACGTTAATTCTCCAAATCAGCCCGCAACACTACAACCTTAACATGAATCATCAAACATTCATTTCCATCACATAATCTACACTAATCAACAATCAAACACTAAATAGAACTTGTTCATCATGCCTTCACCAACAACATGTACACGGCCACACCATACAACACCATAACTTCATGAGTTTCATGCATTCCTTTACATTACAACATGCACAACCATTCATAATACAATCATCCAACAAGCTAAATAAATTAGTTTTCCACTTCTATGCCAAACTACATACACACGGCCATACAACACCACACCACAATCTTATGAACTTTATTCCTTTCTACACATCACAACATGCATAACACCTATAAAACATGCAAGAAAGATTGAACCTTACCTTGTTCCTCCACTTCTACCTTTCTCGGCCAAGACTTCCCCTTTGCAAGACGGATGGTTTTCTTGTTCCAACAACCACCCTATGTTGACAAGGACCCTCCATTTTAGTAGGAAAACATGAAGAGAAAAATTCTCCAAGACCAAACTCAAGGGGTTTTGGTTTCGCCCCACATCCGTCGCACTCTCTCTCTCCTTTTCTTTCTTTTTCCTTTCTTTCTCTTGACTTTTCTAGAACTAAAATGGCAAGTTGTCTTGCCTTTCAAGCCTCTCATATATATATATATATGTATATGGCTGGTCACATGACCGGCCATGCCCTTTTTTTTTTCCAAAACTTTCTAGAGTTTTCTTTTTTTTTTCCCCTCCAAGTTTCAAGAATTTTCAAGTCATCCAAGATGACTAATTAATTGACTTGGTCCATAATCCAAATTGGGCCTAGTCACCCCTTGCCCACACACACACACACCCAACTTCACAAATATATAATGTACACTTGTGCCATTTCATGAAATTGTCTTCCAACTTTTGGCCTCCAATTCTTCCTTATTCGAATTTATCCTTAACGCTCCATTCAATACAATTCATAAACGACTTACGTCTTAAAACAACGTCGAAAAATAATCTTGTCCTTAACCTCCGCGATTGTCTTAAAATATTCCGACGTACAAAATGCGGGATGTAACTCGAGTCCCGGGCCGGGCATGTTATGATCTCGTGTGTACGTTACGACACGATTTCGATTCACCGAGTCCCGGCCAGGACATGTTCTCGTGCGCACTTCCTCTCGCATTATTCACCGAGTCCCTCGTACTTGCGGGCGGGACACGTTATCCGTATGTGATTATGATGTGATGTTGTGGGGATGGTGGCCGGGATGGCACATGATTATTATTCACGAGACCCGCCGGAGGGGCGGGACACGTTATGTATACATGATTCGACATGCATGATTTTATTTACCGAGTCCCTTAATGAAGGGCCGGGACACGTTGTTTGCATATGTGACGTCTGATTCTGCTATACATGATCCTATTCACCGAGTCCCTTAATAAAGGGCCGGGATACGTCATACCCATATGAGATTTATGATTTTGATATGCGTTCAGCCCTCTTGTCGACATGTCATCTTCGAGCCTTGTATCGTTACGCCAGTGCAATAGGGTATGTCGATGTCTTGTACAATTTGTATGTTGCATGCTTGGTTCGTTATGATGTCTCGAGCACCCGTCGTTGGATTCCTTTTTATATGCGCATCATCGAAAAAAATCACGTTCGATATTCGTCAAAAAATTTATCTCTTTGAATTTCTCGTTCGTTCGTCGACGTTGGGCATTATCGGGCGCTCGCCGCACCTCTTCGGACGTGCGGCCCCAGATTCAAATGGATTTGGTCCCCTGCTTTACCCTTTTTTTTGTAT
>NW_026720227.1:0-9786 GCF_029784015.1 Lycium ferocissimum
AAAATATTTAATTCAAAAAGAGTAGAGTCGTCCCCGAGGTCCGAATTCAAACCTATTACATCTAGGACATGCCAAGAGAAGGAAGGGTGGAGCTTTACATACCTTATTTTCCTTTTACGCTTGTCCAAATTCAAATCCCGTTTCCTCCAAAATCTACAATTGATCACAAGTACCAAACATTAACATATAAGCATTTAAGCATTCAATCTTAAGTGACACTTGTCTACGGGAAATTGGGCAGCATCTCCCCTATAAATATAACATCCCCGAGAATCTAACTCGCCAAAATATCAATAACAACACCAACAACAAGACAAACAATATCAATAACCAATCCAAAACGCATTCCAACATAAGTAGTCTTCCTTACTACATAGTATGTCAACTTTCAACCCAATTGCGCACATTCAAACCAACATCAACGTTTACATATTCATCCACTAATTTGAGATCATTCAAACATAATTCAAGAACATTTTAAACAATCTACACAATATCCCAACAATTCCACCAAAACCATATTCCACCCAAAACTTCCAACTTCCAACGTGGACGTTCACAACACCTTTTCATCTTCCAAATTCATGAACCACATTAGCAACTAGCATGTTAACTACATTATTTGCACAATTACAAGAAATGACACTACATTCACATTAGCTTCCAAATCAACCCACAACTAGTCCAACATCAATTTAAATTGTCAAACTCTCATTTCCATCATAAAATACATAATGACAACAACCAAAATACTACATAAAATTATTTCATCATTCCTACACACAACACACACACACGGCTACACACACTAATCTCAACTCCAACTTGAATCATCAAATTCTCATTTTCATCTTAGAATACTTATCAACAACAACCAAATCACCATATAAAATTTAGTTCATCTTTTCTACACAACATGCACACACACGGCCAAGCTTCCAACTTGCATGGTTTCATGATTTTCTTCCATTTCCACAAACTATAACATAAATGAACCCTTCATAACATATAAAAAGGAATTAACTCATACCTTTTCCTTCTAACTTCTTCACTTGACTAGAGTGCAAAATGACGAAACGAACGACCTATCTTCCAAAACAACTATACCACGTTGTGGGACCCTTGAATTAGGCGAGAATACATGAAGAAACTAATTTTTGGAGCAATATTTCCAATGGCTATTTTTCCATAGCCATGGCCGAAATGGCCTTATTTTTTTTTATTTTTTATTTTTCATCTTCTTTACTTCTCTTTCTCCTAGTTTCTTGAATTATCCAAATGAAGATGTGATAAATTGTTTTCATCCATGTGCCCATTTATTAAAGGGTCATGTGCATGGCACACACCCCCTTGTTTCTATTTTCTTTCTTCTTTTTCTTTTCTCTTTTTTTTTTTCATGAACACATAATTTGCCAATTCTAATTTTGCCCTTAGCCTTTCCCAATATTTCCTTAAGACACTTGCGAGTTTCCTTTTACCCCTATCCTTTCCTCATATTTCCACACCCAAAATTTCCATAACCAACTTATGTACCAATAAGATCAAAATATGATCTTGTCCTTAATTAGTCACAATTATCTCAAATTACCCGAATACACCAAAATACGGGGTATAACACGAAGAAAGGGGGTCAAGATGAATATGTACCGAGTACGTAAAGTACGGAATACAAGAACTAAAATCGTACCGAAGGTGAGTATGGAACATGAGTACAAGAACGTAAACCACAAGGCTTACCTTTGAAACACAAATCATGCATGTCCATGTCATAAACATGAGTAAATAATCATCATATACATATGCATATACATAACGTGTCTCGCCCTCTAGCGAGGGACTCGGTGAGTAAAGTCATCATATACATGTACATATAGCGTGTCCCGGCCCTCTAGTGAGGGACTCGGTGAATGAAATCATCATATGCCATCCTGGCCACCATCCCCATATCATCACATCATCATAACATCATATATATATATATATATATATATATAGCGTGTCCCGGCCCTCTAGTGAGGGACTCGGTGAACAATGCAGAGGAGTGTGCACGAATGCATGTCCTGGCCCGGGACTCAGTGAAAGACATTGTCACGCCCCAATTCTGATGGGACGTGATGGGCACCCGACCCTTACTTAGAGCCGAGCGAACCCTCAGACTCTTACCGCATACAAAGTCACGCCAAACTTTTTAAATCAAATAAGATAAAATACATAGTAGATTTTTTTTTCTTCAGAAATACTTTTTCTCGTAGCTTCCAACTGAATAAATCTATAACCATACAAAACTCAGTACATAACACAGACCGACATATCGGCTGATGGAGCCGCACACCGACTGACAATCACACCCACGACGCTGTCTGCAAAGTCTCTAACATCCGTCCAGAAAGCATATCATACAAACTCTGACTCGGCAACACTCCAGGAGCAAATGGAGCTGCCAACCCAGCCGGAACATCTTCTATGATGGCTGCTAATCATCTGGGAGTACCTGCGCGGCATGAAACGCAGCCCCCAAAGAACAGGGGGTCAGTACGGAATAGGTACTGAGTATGTAAAGCCGTAAACACCGTAATGAATCATAAGCCAATCCAGGAGCACCAAGTGCCTAACAAATCATAATCGGAACTAGATGTACAAAAGTATGTCGGACAGAGCCTTATCGTGATCAGAGGTGTGAAAGATTGATATGGCGCATGGTCGAGTCGGCGTAAACACGTACCTTATCCCGAATATCAAGACGTTTACTTTCAAAATCATAAATAGTGCCAATCAAAGGCATGCACAAAAAAGTACGTATATATAGTCACCATAACACAACACATCGCAACATACACACGGTACCCGGGACATATACCACGGGGAAACAGATGTACCATAACACATACACGGTACCGGGACAGTACCACGCCGGAAACCGAACACATCGTAGCGGCTCCGGAACCGGACATGTACCACGAGAACCCGGAACCGACCTCATCATAATCCACATACCCGGTGAATCGGGGACGACGATACGTACCGCGCACTCGGCAACCGTTCACGGTAACCGGAGACGACGTGTACCGCGCACTCCGAACCGCCACAAGAGATTCGAGACGGAGACGTACTCAAGATTCGGAGATCGGCATATCATGCTCCACATACACGGTGACCGAACACATCATACAATCGATTATTCATAACAAATTATTTAGACCGAATGCCTATACGAATACTCATATCAAAACGTTTATGTCGAATACTTGTACCAAAAATACTTATAATGTAATACTTATATCAAAGTACCTATACCGTAATTTTATAATGTAATACTTCTATCAAATACTTATATCCAATTACTCATAACAGATTTCTTAGATCAAATTACATACCCAAACCATATATTCACATCAGCGCACTTACGCCGGAATACTTATATCAAAATATTCGTACCAAAATACTTCAATCATATACTTGTGTCGGAACACTTATATCAAAATACTTACGTCAGAATACTTATATCAAAATACTTATATCGGAATATTTATATTAGAATGATCAAGGCAGAATACTTGTACCAGAATTTCCAGATACTTATATCAGCGAACACCTACGAGTCATATCAAACTCGAAACGATAGCCAAAGGTTTCCCTTAATTATCGTATGGAAATAAGACAAATAGAACGATACAAATGGGTCTCGGGGGTTGCGGGCCCACCTCGGGCCAAGTCGAGGTGACGTACACAATTTTACGAACTTTAGATTCTATGAAAGCATATATGAAAGTTTCAGAGCAATCCGAGTTCGTTTGGGAAAATTATGGAAGTTTGAACATTTTTCCAACAAAAGGGAGAAAGGTAGTTCAATTGTACTGAATGAATAGTAACCAAAATTAAACTCAGATTTCCGAGAACAGAATGATCCCCGAGACTGAGATCCAAACCTAGTACATCTAGGACATGCCAAAGGAAGGAAAGGGTGAGCCTTACATACCTTTTCCGCTTCTTAAGCTTCTCCAAATTCGAATCCCGTTTTCTCCAAAATCTTTCTTCTTCAACTCCTTCACTTGAGTAAAATTGTGAGTTTGCAAAAATGAATGATTTTCTTGCCTCAATAATCATACCATGTTAAAGAGCACCTTTTCATTAGTAGAAATGCATGAAGAAACAAATTTTTGGATCAAGGTTGAAAACTTGGAATTTCTTTCTTCTTCTTTTTTTCTCTTGGCCGAACCATGGCCTTTCTCTTCTCTCTCTCTTTCGTTTTCTTTTTTTCTTTCCTTTCTTGAATATTCCAAATGGTAAGTTGAATATATATATAATTGGTCCTCTCATGCTATTTATTTTCAAGTCCCTCAAAAAGAAAAATTATGAACACATGGTCCTTATTCTTTTTCTCAAAGCTTCTAGAATTTTTTTTTTGAAGATGACTTTGTCATCCCTTTGTGGCCCCTTTTTTTTGGGAACTTTCATGAACTTGTGTAAAATTCCCGTTTTGCCCCTCGACTTTCCTCAATATTACCATTTTGCCCCTAGCCTTCCGCATTATTTCCACGGCCCATTTTGCGAATTTCTCTTCTTGCCCTTAACCTTTCACAATATTTCCATACTAATAATAGTCATAAATAATATTTATAACAACTCGTTCCTTAAGATAATTTCTGAAAATGGTCTCGCCCTTAACTTTTCACGACGACCTTGGAATTTCCAAACGTACAATATACGGGCTATAACATCCTCCCCCTCCTTAGAACATTCGTCCTCGAATGTTCAATTGACCCTACGGGGTCTTGTAGCACTGGGGGGAGGGGTTCCTTCATAACCAACAGTTCTCCCTTTCGACTCTGCACACCACATAGCAAAATTTCTTACCATAAGTTTTCCCTTCACTTTCTGTCGATGACTTCACATATAGGATATCATACATGTTCATATACATATACACATATAATTAGTATCAACTAACCCACAAAATGCTCCATAATTATTCAAGCCTATCCAAATTCCGAGCCGTGACGTACTTTCTCGTCTCTCTTTCTAATCCGCCCGTCGCGTGTCGCGTGGCCTTTATGGTCTCCAACCATCTCGTATATTCTAATTTCACTTAGGCTATTCTAGTTTTTCATTTGTCTCTTACGAAAATCCTTGGGATTTCGCATACTTCCTGTGGGGTCACCCATCCTCCCACCTTAGCACGCTTAACCTCGAAACTTTAGGCGGGATTCGGCCTTAATGCCGCTATAATTGCGTACGCTTTTTCATATGACCTTTATCACATAATCTGGCCAAAGTTTCACGTATTCCGAGGCATTTTCATAACACGTCCTTTCTTGTGGAATTACCGTTTTGCCCTTTTCGATCTTCCCTATCACCTTTACAAATTCTTATTATCCGAAATCTGTACACCGTGAATGCCATCAATACCTTTCAGAGTATATAACTTCATATCACATTCTTGCCATCCGAACTACCTATGTCTCGGTAACCGGTCAAATATATCCACACTTACCTCCTTCCGTCATATGTAAGGCTTACGCATGGAATTTCTTATTTCATTCTCCTATGACTTGGCTCTATCGCACGATCTATGACGTAAAGAAGGTCAACAATTCCTAGATGCCTCGTAGCCTCCCGTTTATAAACGTGGCGCGCTTCACATCCTAAACAGACTCTACCGGACACGACTTTGCGACAACCCCACGACGTACCTCGCTCTCGATACCACTTTGTCACGCCCCACCCCGACGGGACGCGATGGGCACCCGACCCTTACTTAGAGCCGAGCGAACCCTCGTACTCTTACCGCATACAAAGTCACGCCAAACTTTTTAAATCAAATAAGATAAAATACATAGTAGATTTTTTTTTTCTTCGTAAATACTTTTTTCGTAGCTTCCAACTCGAATAAATCTATAACCATACAAAAACTCAAGACATAAATACGACCGACATATTGGTACGGAGCCGCACACCGACCGACAATCACACCCACGACGCTGTCGGTTCAAAGTCTCTAACATCCGTCCGTAAAGCATATCATACAAACTCGACTCGGCAACACTCCAGAGCAAATGGAGTTGCCAACCCAAATGAACATCTTCCGTGATGGCTGCTAATCATCTGGGAGTACCTGCGCGGCATGAAACGCAGCCCCCAAAGAACAGGGGGTCAGTACGGAATAGGTACTGAGTATGTAAAGCCAGAAATACTGTAACAGAATCATAAGCCAATCCAGGAGCACGGAAGTGCAGCTAACAAATCATAATCGGAACTAGATGTACAGAAGTATGTCGGACAGAGCCTTATCGTGATCAGAGGTGTGAAAGATTGATATACAGTTTCATGGTCAGAGTCAGAAGTGCAGAAAACACTTACCTTATCCCGAATATCAAGATGCTTACTTTCAAATCATAAATAGTGCCAATCAAAGGCATGCACAGGGCACAGATATATAGTCACCATAACACAACACATCGCAACATACACACGGTACCCGGGGACATATACCACGCCGGGAAACAAGACAGACCATAACACATACACGGTACCCGGGGACAAGTACCACGCCGGGAAACCGAACACATCGTAGCGGTACCCCGGGAACCGGACATGTACCACGAGAACCCGGGAACCGACCTCATCATAATCCACATACCCGGTAACTGGGGACGAACATGTACCACAGACATTTCGTAACCGTTCACCAGAATCGAGATCTTGACGTGTACCACAAGATTCGGAATCGCCACAAGATTGGGAGATTTACATGTACTACAAGATTCGTGAGATCGGCATATCATGCTCCACATACACGGTGACCGAACACATCATACAATCAGATTATTCATAACAAATTATTTAGACTGAATGCCTATACCAGAATACTCATATCAAAACGTTTATGTCAGAATACTTGTACCAAAATACTTATAACAGAATACTTATATCAAAGTACCTATAACAGAATTCTTATAACAGAATACTTCTATCAAATACTTATATCCAATTACTCATAACAGATTTCTTAGATCAAATTACATACCCAAACCATATATTCACATCAGCGCACTTACACCGGAATACTTATATCAAAATATTCGTACCAAAATACTTCCATCATATACTTGTGTCGGAACACTTATATCAAAATACTTACGCGAATACTTATATCAAAATACTTATATCTAATATTTATATTAGAATGATCAAGGCAATACTTGTACCGTAATTTGCATACTTATATCGAACACCTACGAGTCATATCAAACTCGAAACGATAGCCAAAGGTTTCCCTTAATTATCGTATGGAAATAAGACAAATAGAACGATACAAATGGGTCTCGGGTTAAGGCCCAATCTACCTCGGCCAAGTCGAGGTGACGATACAATTTTACGAACTTTAGATTCTATGAAAGCATATATAAAAGTTTTAGGAGTAATCCGAGTTCGTTTGGGAAAATTATGGAAGTTTGAACATTTTTCCAACAAAAGGGAGAAAGGTAGTTCAATTGTACTCAATGAATAGTAACCAAAATTAAACTCGTATTTCCGAGAACAGGAATGATCCCCGAGATCGAGATCCAAACCTAGTACATCTAGGACATGCCAAAGGAAGGAAAGGTGAGCCTTACATACCTTTTCCGCTTCTTAAGCTTCTCCAAATTCGAATCCCGTTTTCTCCAAAATCTTTCTTCTTCAACTCCTTCACTTGAGTAAAATTGTGAGTTTGCAAAAATGAATGATTTTCTTGCCTCAATAATCATACCATGTTAAAGAGCACCTTTGCATTAGTAGAAATGCATGAAGAAACAAATTTTTGGATCAAGGTTGAAAACTTGGAATTTCTTTCTTCTTCTTTTTTTCTCTTGGCCGAACCATGGCCTTTCTCTTCTCTCTCTCTTTCGTTTTCTTTTTTCTTTCCTTTCTTGAATATTCCAAATGGTAAGTTGAATATATATATAATTGGTCCTCTCATGCTATTTATTTTCAAGTCCCTCAAAAAGAAAAATTATGAACACATGGTCCTTATTCTTTTTCTCAAAGCTTCTAGAATGTTTTTTTGAAGATGACTTTGTCATCCCTTTGTGGCCCTTTTTTTTTTGGAACTTTCATGAACTTGTGTAAAATTCCCGTTTTGCCCCTCGGCTTTCCTCAATATTACCATTTTGCCCCTAACCTTCCGCATTATTTTCACGGCCCATTTTGCGAATTTCTCTTCTTGCCCTTAACCTTTCACAATATTTCCATACTAATAATAGTCATAAATAATATTTATAACAACTCGTTCCTTAAGATAATTTCTGAAAATGGTCTCGCCCTTAACTTTCCACGACGACCTTGGAATTTCCAAACGTACAATATACGGGCTATAACAGACATATTGAGCTTTGCACGAGCAGAGTAGTGAGAACCCACATGCACATAAATCATCCTTAAAACTCGATGAATAAGTAAGTAGTCGACGCTCGGGAGAATAAACGGAATTCATGTTAAGTTCTTTCAAAACCAAGTCATTAGGACTATACAAAGGAAAATCTCGGGGACCACGGATGTACATCAACCAATCCGGGCCCACCCATGAAAGTTAAAGTCATTATACTTGTCACGACCCAACTAGGGGCCGCGACGAGTACCCGATACTTGTACCGGGCACCCCCTGTCATATGTCCTGTTCTTATTACTAAGTGGGCCGTATGAACATCGGCACTTTTTTTTCCACAACATCGCCGATAATAGCATACATGTAAACGAGTAGCAATGATCAATCAGACTGCATATCACACGGCGACAAAGACAACTAGGTTATGAACATCTGACTGTACATATCTGTCTACGAGCCTCTAAACAAAATACATGTGAAAATAACAAGTCATGTCGCCGAAATACGTCGGCTTCCCACATGTGTCCCGCGTCCGGCATCCCGCGTCCGGATGGAATTACGCCACCACTGTGTGGCAATGCGTCTATAGCGCAACATGTATCCATTCCCAAAATTCCCCATTTTCATATACATATCATATACATGTCATATACATATCATATAAGCAGAGATGCATAAGAACCCAAAGAAAGTCATGTCTATCGGGGTGACGTAAGGTCGAGCTCCCGATTGCCTTACGGAATAACCACGGTCCGCTTCGTCTCACCTTGAAGGAACAATCATTATAAGGCGAGACTATCAATGAATAGCAACACCATAAGAAAACATAAAATAAGATTATAAAGTTTCAATAAAACAAGTAATGGAACCGGTGCATGCACGTATATCGAGACTCGAGTGACAAACATGAAAACACGGTCATTATGTCCTATCAGTCATCCACGAAGGTTTCAAGACATTTCGATTTCAATTCCAAGGGTCTCGGACGTTTGAACATCATTTTTCTTTAAAGCACAAGTTTTGGGTTCAATTTACCGAATGAATAGTGAATAAGTTTAGGTGTCGTTTCCGAGGGGTAGGACTTTTCCCGAGGGTCGGATTTTGACCTATACTAACTAGGACATGCCATATGAAGAAGCAGGCAGGCTTTTACATACCTTTTACGCCTTATCCACGTCTCCAAACTCAAGCTCCAAGTTCGCCAAAATCTACAAATCGGTCATGTTTACCAAACATGATTAGTGCCTTTGGAGTTGAATTTTAAAATAAAAACTTGGCTACCGAGATTTCGGCAAAGACCTCCCTATAAATACTCCATCCCACCAAGTTCAACTTGGCCCATATCAAACAACAACAATCCGGGAATTGAAACCCTAGCCTAAACTATCAACCAACAATACCAACAACAAAAAGCAACATCAACA
>NW_026720228.1:0-17487 GCF_029784015.1 Lycium ferocissimum
TGTGATATTACCGCCGGGTTCTTGGCCATGTGTACGTATGTACGTACATGTGGTATGTGATATGTGATGATCCGACGATACAATATGATATGGGGTATGATGTATGATAATATGACGGTACGTTATGATTATTATGTTATATATGGATCGGGCCGTACGTTCCTCGGAATCGGATAATGTCCGCCGTATGATATGTTTGATTTCCCGTATATACGAGGCGTGTAAATATTTTTCAAAAGAAAGCGAAGCATTTTGACATCCTGATTATCCTATTTGTCTTCTGTACCGCTTATGTATAATTTGGATGTTACGCCTTAGGAAATTTTCCGTACATGTACAGTGAGTAGGCGAGAGAAGGTCATAACGTATGCAATGTTGATCGAGCAAGAAAGGATGTAAGTGGCCCTAATTACGAGTTTCAAGGAAATGCGAGGTGAGGAAAGGAAGTTATTAAGGGAAAGCGAGTCGCGTACGGTGTATATCGGGCAAGAATTTTGAGCAACGAGTTAACGAGGGCGTAAGGATGCCTTAGAGAAGTGGGAAGATGTCCCTAAGATTGGTATTGAAGTGTCAAACAAGTGCCAAGAAGGTTCCATAAGGATCAGAGATCAAACGAGTCGACGAGAATGAAAACGGAATCACTGAGCATTATACGGTCCAATCTACGGACCGTATAAATGATACCAGCCGTATAGTTTGCCAAAGGAGGGACCAGCCACTGGACCAAATGTACGCCAGTACATACGGTCCGTATAAATAGTACGGACCGTATGTTGGTCCGTATAATGGAGGTCGGCCAGATTTTGTGGTTTTAAAATAATGATCCCATTTCATTTTTATTACTTCTCCTTCTCTCTACACGACTCCATCTCTCTCTAGAACCTTTTCAAAACTCTTCCAACACAAGAAAACCATGGAATCAAGGATCAACAACATCAAATTCATGAACCCAAGTGGATGAAACCCATCTAGAAGTCATCTCTCTCAAGAAATCCCCAAAGGATAGAAGCTAGGGTTTTGTTGTTGGAGGAGTATTCTTACTCAAGGCTTGTTCACCATCATCTAAGGTATGTTTCATGACTTTTATATATTGTTTAGGGTGTTGGAAAGCTAAGATGCTTAGATTGTACAAAAACATGGAAAATGGTTCTTATGAAGATGAATAGTGTCACTATTGAATAGTGGTTAGATGGAAATCATGAGTGTTGATATGATGTGATTATGAATATGTTATAAATGATGTGTAGACCATGAAATGAGTGTGAAGTACGCAAAATTATGATGATGGGCCAAAAGCCATAAATGTGAGTAATTGGAGGAAATTGGTGGATTTTGCTAAACGTATAAGAATGATGAATGTTGGGTTCTATATTGTAATTATTGTTGTGAATGTTGGGAGCCGAAATAGAGTAAGGGAAACGTAGTAGAAACAAAGGAGATGCTGCCCAATATTTTCCTTAGAAGTAGAGGTCCGTTCTTATAAATTCGTAACTAACGACGACATGAATTCTCTTGAAGGTATGTGTAAGCGCATTAAAGGAAGAACGAGCAAGCAATAAGGATAGTAAACGTCAAAGGTATGTAAGGCTAATCCTTTCCTTCTAAGGCATGAATCCTCGTATACATTTCTCTCTCCTATGAGACTCTATTTCCAAGAAAGTCAAGAGTCCTCACCCATGAATAGCTATACGAGATAAGAGCTACGAGATGGATACGATGATGATAATAGTAAGCTAAAGTCTAGAAATGCTATAGCCTATGATATGATACTCCCAAGAAGCTAATGATGCTATATATATGAGATCAAATGGTATTGATTCCTATTCCTCACTCACCTTATACTTGTTCCTTCAAGGCGAGGCCGAATACGTATGGATGCTCCATAATGACTATCGGGGGTCCACGACCTTACGTCCCCCGATAGAGTATGATATCTAAGAGTCCCTACAAGGTGCATGTGATAAGTATATGAAGTTATGCATATATGATAAGATATGATAGCACTATGTTAAGCCACGATGACACGTGAAATGAATGATAGTGATGTTAAATACGATAGAACCATGATATGCTTATAAGACGATTCATAATCATAAATCTACAAGACGCCCGATAATGAGTATGTGGTATGTATGCACAAATATATGTGTTATGATGATATGAGAGATATATGTGATATCTTTGTCGAGCCCTCGTGGCCGAATACGATATGCTTTGTCGAGCCCTCGTGGCCGAATACGATATGCTGTCGAGCCTCTGAGGCCGAATACGGATAATGATCAAATGTGTGTAAATAAATGCGACATGATGACAGGTATATGCATGTGTTATGATGAATGCAGAATGGTGACTAGTTATGTTAGGTTCAGGATGCCGACCTATATGAATACGATTATGATACATGTATGATATTTTCATTAGTATGACTATGTTATATGTATGATTATGCCATGTGCATCACGTCCACATAAGTACGAATGAAATAAGTATATGACATCCATACGAGCATGAAATAGAACATCGAACGTCCCTACGGAAAGGGTGCAAGTACTATGAAGAGAATGTCAATGTCTCCATCTTATGTTATTTCATATATTACCGTTATGTTTCTCCATCATTATCGCTCATGCTTTACATACTCGCACAATATTCGTACCGACGTCCTTTCGACGTCGTGTTCAGCGGGTGCAGACAAAAGGAGGTGATCCGCATCCATAGGAGCTAGTGGTCGATTTGAGAGCACCCATTTTCCGGAGGCGCTGCGTATTACTCTTTTGGCACATATGTTTGTATATTCCTATTTTCGGGGTACGACGGGGTCCCGTCCCGGTCCGTATGTCTAGTACTCTAGTAGAGGCTCGTAGATACGCGGTGTGGGTAGCATGGTCCCATGACTTTCACGTATATGCTTGTATATATTATTTTGATAGACGAAGGGCTTATGATTATAGAAGCAAATGTATTTTTAAAATTACGGTTTTATATGATTACGACATACAAAGATGAGCGATAGTCGATAAGCAAGAAAGTGAGCGGTGTTCGGTGGTTAGCCCCGGATACCCGTCGCGGCCCGTAGTTCGGGTCGTGACATTGGAGGTCAGATGTAAGTACCTTGGTATTCGGCTTATTATGCTCGCGTTCGGTGCACTTTACTTCGGTTATGACTTCGTCGTACTTCCTCGCTTTGCATACTCGCACATATTCCGTACCGACCCCTTTCTTCGGGGTCGCATTTCATGCCCGCGGGTACGTACGCACGCCCTCGGTGATCCACCGCTTAGGACACCCTTTCGTTGTTTGGAGTGCTCCTCTTATTCCGGAGCCTGCATTTTTGTCACACCCTAATATCCCTAGATTGTGATGGGCACCCGACCCTTACTTAGGGCCGAGCGAACCCTCAGACTCTTGCTGCACATAAAATCACGTTAAACTTTTTAAATCAGATAAGATAAAAGGCATAGTAAAATCTTTCAGAACATTCTTTCTCGTAGCTTCCAAACCAACCAAACCTAAAATCATACAAAATTCAGTATATAACACAGACCAACATATCGACTTCCGAGCCGCTTGCTGCATCGACAACCAATACCCACGACGTTGTCCGCAAAGTCTCTAACACAAATTCGAAACCGTCACATATGTACTTCCGACTCGGCGCCTCTCCGAGCAAATGGAGCTTACCAACTCCGCTGGCACATCTTCTATAATAACCTCAGCCCATCTGGGAGTACTGTCACACCCCAACCTTCGTCAGGGCGTGGCGGGCACCCGACTCTCATCAGAGTCGAGCGAACCCTTAAACGTCGACTCAAATTTTTTTTCTTTAAAACGAGAATTGAAAATTGTAAATGAAATACCAAAATCGACACGTAGCTCGAGGCATCTCAAAACATGATATATATACATACGACATAAAACAAGGCGAGCCAAAAGGCCTCGCCATTTTCGTACAACAAAATAATGGCCGACAAGGCCAAACAAGAACCATGACTCCCACACTCGTTCCGTGTACTTCTAAAGAGTATGACCCGCAAATATATACACAACATTATACCAAAACAGAATGGGCCTCGGAGCAAGAGAAGCCGTCTCGACTCTCCGCGTCGGCCTTCCCCTAACTAGCCGGGTCACCGACCGTCGCGTCGAACTCCGCGGGCATGAAACGCAGCTTCGAAGAAAGGGGGTCAGTACGGAATATGTACTGAATATGTAAAGCATCACTGAAGCAAGAAATAGGAAAGTACAACAGTAAGCAAGTTTAGGTTACCTGACATGAATTAAATATTTAAATAAAATAGTCCCTTCGGACGTAAGTCGCTTCCCGCCTAATAATAATAACAATAATAGTAATACCAATAGTAATAATAATGATAATAATATCAATAATCTCATTTCGCCTAAAGTGCCGTTTCCGCATACGTCTATCCCGGCCCCTTCGGACAAAAATAATCCGAATAAAATGATGGCCCCTTCGGGCATGCCGGTCCAACATACGTCTATCCCGGCCCCATCGACATGCCGGCCCCGACATAATCCTAGCCCTTTTCGGCATGTCACTCGCGCATAATAATACCCCCGGCCCCTTTCGGCATGCCACTCGCGACATAATACTAATCCTAGCCTTCCATAATAATAATAGTAATAATAATAATAAAATCTCACACCCCTTCGGAGTGGTTTTTTTTGGAAAAAAGTTTAATAAAATATCGCACCCCTTCGGAGTGGTTTTGAAAAGTTTTATAAAATATCACACCCCTTCGAGTGGTTTTGAAAAGTTTTAGAAAATAATACATAGCCCACACCCCTTCGGAGTGGTTTTAAGAAAGCTTTAGAAAAAAATATATTACTTAATAGAGTCATTTATGGTAGTTTCAAGACAATTCGATTACATTCGGCAAGTTACGGACGTTTGAGCATTTTTCCAACAAGATATAAGCATTCTAGTTCAATCGCACCGAATGAATAGTGCTCAATTTCGTAATCGAGTTTCGGTGAATGCGATAACCCCCGAGGCTCAAATTCAAGCCTAGTATACCTAGGACATGCCAAAAGAAGGAGAGGGATAGCTTCACATACCTTACGACGTGCCTTATGCTCGCTAAATCTCAATCCCGTTTCGTCCGGGAATCTGCAAATGGTCACCTTTACCAGTTACTATTCATGAGAGTTAACATTTCAATCTTGGTTTCTATTTGGCTACCGAAATTTCGGCAGCACTTCCCCTATAAATACGACACCCCCGAGATTCAACTCGGCTCAAAACAACCAACAACAACCCAACAACAACATCAATAATATTAACAATCACAACATAACACGTACTAATCAACTTTCCGACCTAATGCAATAGTTTCAATTCCAACTTCACACTTTCATTCATGTCAACGTTCTCATATTTATTTACTAATTCAAGACCATTCAAATACATTTCAACACATATTTCTCAAAATATACAAGTTTTCCATAAAACCATAATTCATCCCAACTTCCTACAATTGCATCAAAATTACAAAATTGCATTGACATCTTCCGAATTCATTCACAACAACATAAATTCACACCTTAAACCATTACTTCCACAATTATATAAAAACCACATAAAGTCATATAATTTCCCATAACGACATACATGCCAACTTCAACACCAATTCGAGTCGCTAAGCCTTTATTTACGTCACAAGAGTCACAACAACACAATTAACATACTAAATAAAATCAAATTCATCACTTCCCACACCTACATGGCTCACGGCCACATCCATAATCCACACACACACACGCCATGCACACACACGTCACACTTTCATAATTCTTGTCTAATTCTAATCATCATAACATATAAATTCATTCCATAACTTAAAACACAAGAATCTTACCTTTTTCTTGAATTTTCAACTTTCCGCAAACGGAGTTCTTTCTCCAAACCAATTATACTACGTCGTAGAGCACCTCAAACTTGTTAAGAATTCGCGAAGAACAAGATTTTTGGATCAAGATTAAAGGCTAAAAAATTTTTCTTTTTTTCTTTCTCTCTTTTTTTCTTAGAGCCGAAGGCTCTTTCTTTTTTTTTTTCTTGATTTTTCTTTCAATTTCTTGAAACTTCCATGCATAATGGTTTATAATAATTTTAGGCACATGGATAATTAATTCTCATGGGCTTGGGCCACCATACCTTGGCCGGTTGGGCCTCTCTTTGGGCCTTCTTTTTTTTTTTTTTTCCAAGCCCAATTTTTATGAGCTCTTATTTTAATTCATGAAACAAATTTCCAAAATTCCGACTTTGTCCTTGGCCTCCTCGAAAATTCCGCACCAATATTTCTCATGAACAACACATATGCTACATAAAACCAAAATATAGCCTTATTCCTTACAAATCACAATTATTTCAAATTTTCAAATACGCAAAATACCGGATGTAACAAAAAAATGTGTATTGAAACGAGGGTCGAGTGAATTCCAAGAGCAGACAATGGGAAAGAACAAATATTTGGATAAAATCCGAAGGTAGGCATACGAAAGGGATAAAGTATGGTAGCCAAATGTTTCTCATATCTTGACTTAAGGTTAATACTAACAATTCCATATTCAATAAGTGGGACTAAAGGACATTCCAAAGATAGCTTTTGAAGTAAGAGAGAGAATTTTGCATTGCAACACTAAGAGATTTATGCTCTCGAGAGATATATGGATAAATGTGTAGTCATTCGGCATTCATGGAACTTTCCTAAAAGACGATTTAAGACCCTTCGTAATGTTTTTGTTAAAGGAATCATTGATGATATCTTGGTCATATACTCGTAAAATCAATGGAACATTGCGAGATCAAAAGGAACTATCGAAATTTTCCAAATGTGAAATATTACATGCCACACACTACACTTTCACTGGAGATGCCAAAAAGGAAAGAAAAGAAAAATTAAGTAATCACCAAGGACAAGTGAGAGGATAACGAACTAACAAAGTTAACCATGAGGTACACATCACAAGATTTGTACGAGGATTTTCTTCTATAGCGAGATTCGATTATAAATTAACTCAACCCTATGGAAAATTTCATTGGTATAGAAACCTTGCGGGCGGAAGGAGAAGAAAGAAGAGAGTATATTTGCAACATTTCTCTTCGTATCCTTCAAGATGAGTCTTTGCCCAAATGTTACACTAGACCTGGGGTGTGTACTAATGCATAGGTGGGATGCAAATAATAGTCAAGGAAAATTTTTGCAAACATGAGAAATTGAATAAAAGGATCTCGAAGTGGAAGTGGTCGCGGTGATTCAGCATATTAACTCTCAATGATATATTGTAGATGTAAAGTGAAACCGTAAACCCCATAAGAAGAATTTAATGATAATATTCATGGAGGAAAAAAGGGGTAATTTGAGACAAAGTGTGACCAAACGCTCCGTAGAATGATTTGATGGATTCCAATGTCCCCATTAACCCATTGATTCGGGAAATGTTCAGTCGTAAAAGGTAGAAGTAGAAGGGTTTAAAAATGTGCCTGAGAATGGATTGGAAAGGACATAAGAGCTTTATATAAATGCAATTTAGCCCTCGTTAGCTTCTTAAAAGGAAAAAATAAGTCAATGGTATAACGAGAAATTCCGCTTATCAAATAAGTACCAAAAGGTTGGAGGATCGAATTAGGGATTGTGTGAAAAAGTTTACTAAACAAGTATTATACTAATCTTGCGGTCCTTTGTATTCCCGCATATATATTATATATAGTTGATTTGGTTTGAGAAGAGTGAAGTCATACAATTTAGTTGAGAATATAGGTAAAAAGAACCAAGGTTGTTAAAGTTAATAAAGTGTATGATCATGGGTATCGAGCTATTAAATAGTTATAAAATAATTTTGTGGTATGGATGGACAAACACCATGTGATGTTTAAACTATATTCCCAATAAGAAATATTATGGTTAATTTGGTTTCTATGCTTTTTCCAAAGATAAGAAAGTAGGCATATAAACGGTTAATTATGCCAAGTAAATTCCTCTTAATTCCTAAGTAGATTTTAGAAAGACTTATTTGAAGACTTAGGATCTTGTATATAACTTACCTAATCATAGTATGAATAAACTAAAGTTTATGGCGTTAGCTAATGTTTGCAACCACTAACTATGTAGTTGAAAATGAAGAACAAATAAATAACAATCCGATTTAAATATGCGTATAAGTATTCAAAATAAATACAATGTATACCCATCCTTGGGTCATTCGATCTAAGTGTTTTGGTATAAGCACGATATGATAACAATAAAAGATTGAAGATTGGATCTGATTATTGTATTGAACTTACGAATAAAACTTGGAGTAATGAATGTGATTGTCCGAGTATCTTTAAAAGCAATAACAACTCATAAAGTTAATTACTACAAGTCTACGATCTCGGATCGCTAAAAATAAAACCTAAAGAGGAATTTATACAATTCCAAACGCTTATAATCAATTCCGATCTTGTTCCGGAATCCCTTACTCGTTTGCAGCCTTCGAATGTTGGTAAGTGTACGTATTCATCGCATCGGATCCGAGTTATTATCATATGGTTTCTCAGCCTTCAAATTAAACTCACGCTTGACTCAATGTATCTTTCACCGAGTCCCGGGTGGCATGTTATGTTCGCCGTGCGTGATGCTACGTATGATTTTGTTACCGAGTTCGCGGGAACTTATTGATGAGGCAATTCAAGGACCGTCGAGCATGTTCACGGTCCGTCCTTACTGCTTAAAAAACGGAGACACGTTATTTTTTCTCGTTTTTCGCTTTACCGATGCATACTTGGGGATGGCGGCACAGGATGGCATATAAAACACATCAAACAAACACAAACGGGACACGAAAAATAAGTAAAACTTGGTACAGATTAAAGAGCATTAAATGTGCCAAAATCCCGCACATCAACACCCCCAACTTAAAAGTCTTTGCTTGTCCTTTGCATATATGACTTAATCTACAAATGTCTCGATATACATGATCCTATTCACCGAGTCCCTTACAAGGACGTGACGTTATGTAGTGATCTATGATTTTGACATGCATATGATGAGTTTATCCAATGACTCTCCGGAATAAAGACAAAACCAATCAAGGATATGTGATATATGACATCATCCGAGACTTTAATTTATGACATCCGTCCGATAAAGAAACCATAGCGCACACGAACTTCGTCCGATATATGCCGGTAGGCAAAGCCATTACGTACTTAACAAATTCTAATGCCCTTATATGAAAGACCAAAGAATGTCCTAACATATATGTACACACGAATGGGACGTGTGAATCAAGGAGAAGAGTAACACTCACACTACGATCGAAATTCTCTAGCTATACATAAAATAAGCATTCGGTCCTCACACGAACCACTCGTTTACCTTTTTAGCGCCCTTCGATATATGAGATCGCGCGTATGTACGACTTTTTTTCAAGGTTAAAATGTAGGCGTTGGGGTATTTTGTGTAATGTATTTATCTTTTGACTCACCCTATTTAACATAGATACGTACTTTGTCTTTAAACCTTACATACTTTTTATTAAAGTCCGACTTTCTTTCTTCGGGGGTGGTTTTATGCCGCGCTACTTCCCTAATTTTTTCTGAGGTTATTATTTTTTTTTTTACACTTACCACAAGCTCCATCTTTTAACTAGGTAGCTTTACATCGAGACCCCACATAGGTGATGGTTTCATATTTGTGTTAGAGACTTTGCGACCCCCGTCGTGGCTTATTGGTTAATTTTATTATTTTAGTTCCAGGAAAAGAGGGCCGGGTGCGATATGTTGGTCCGTGATATTTTAGAATTTTGTATGATTATAGGTTTGTTCGGTTTGGAAGCTACGAGAAAGAATGTTTCGAAAAATTTTACTATGCATTTATCTTATCTTTAAAAGTTTAATGTGATTTTATGTAACGAAGAAGGGTTCTAACACGGCCCTAAGTAAGGGTCGGGTGCCCATCACACCCTAGGGATATTAGGGTGTGACAGAATAGGTAGGTTAAGGCTCGTCCCGTTCTTTCAAAGGCATGATTCCTATGTTACGATTTCATAAATGTTTCCATAATTTCCATGTTTTCAAAAGTTAGAAGCTTATGATTCCAAGGCATGACTCCTTTTCTGATAATCTATAAATGTTTTCCAAAATGATCGTATTTTCCAAACTAGAGATTTAAGATTCTGTAAGCCCTTATTATAACAACGATGAACATTCTTTCACAATGATAATGATGATGTCAAAGATGAGAATATTTTCTATGATGATTATGATGATAGTGATCTTATGGCTAAAAGTCTCAAGTTATGTGTTCAATGATGATGTGAGAATATTGAGCTATTTTCTTGACTTTCTCAATTTCATTCATTGTTGTTGGTCTCACCTTATATTAATTGTTCCTTCAAGGTGAGATAGAGCGATGATGATTATTCGATAATATAATCGGAGGTTGCCGACGTTATATCACTCCGATAGAGATATAGCTTCCTTTGAGCTTTCATGCATGCTACTTATATTATATATGTATGTGTATATATGGGATATGGGAAAAGGGCGAGGCGCTATAGACGTATGGCCACTTGATCAGTTGGTATAATATGATATCGTCCCGGACGCGGGACATATGGTTAAATGGATCGGGTCGTTCGTTCCTCGGCACTATGATATATAAATATATGGATCGGGCTGCACGTTACGCAGCACGATTATGATACATATGTATGAAGAAGATTTTATGAAAAGCTAAGCATGCATGGTATCCGCCTTAAGAGGCAATCAAATGTACATGTTATTCCCTTATCTCATGTTGTGCTCCATATTTTTCCTTATGTTATTTTCCATGTTTGGTATCTCTTACTATGTTATTATTCATGCCTTACATACGCAATACACGCGAAGAAGGCGCTTCGTGGACGCTTGCGTTCGTGGCGGGATCACTAGCCGGACAATAATAACACGTCTAAGGACCCCTTCCCCTCGCTCGTTCTCACATAATTATCCAGCTGGTTTACTATGTATCTATCTTGTTATGTACATATATAGGTATAGCCTATTTAGCGGGGGCCTAAAGTTATCCATATGTTTTCCATACAGGTACATATGGATGATATGTAGCCGTGATGTTATGCAGCCTCGTCGTCGCTTATTTTGTTGTACAGTATATATATAGCGGCCAGATGGGTAAAGCCTCTGTTACTCTCAGTATTTATGTTTATATGTATATGTTGTACATGAGTCCCCGATATGGTGTCTCTTGTGTTGATTGTTCGGGGAGCTTAGCACGGTTCAAATTATGTATGGGCCGGTGGCGGGATAAGTCCTTAGTAAATACGCAAGCATAGGATGTGCTACACCGATATGGTCGGTACTCCTCATGTGCACATCGGTTTGGGTCGTGACAAAAGGCTCTCATCAACTCGTCTTGCTATTTTCTACAATCGAATAAATTGACGAAGCCGTATATCGATGGTGATATCATCACACTTATAAACCGCACCGTGCGCATTTAGGAACCATTGACCTTTCCTTCGTCTTAGAAAATATTAGAGTCGAGTCTAGGAAAGGAATACTTCGGACCTCTTTTCGTAGGTAAGCCAATGCCCCGAAAGATGAAGAGATCGGACATCGGAAAGGGGGGTGCCAAGAAGGTCTTAGTAGATCCGGGACCTTAAGAGCATTATCGGCCTAAGTATTAGAAGGAGCACTCGATTATTCTATCGAAAACTTTCCTCGGAGGATCAATCACGATTCCTTCGATTCTTCAAATTAATTGACTTCTCTTGGAGGAGGACCCACCACGGATACCCAATCATGACACGGATCCTTGCACCTCCGCAGTACTTGTCTTCACACCGGATTATTAGCCTCGGGCTGTTTAGTTATTACCGAAATATACTCTCCTATGGATGGCACTATGTCGGATATATCAAAACTCACCCTCTGTGAGTGTTATGGATTACTTTTTGCGCCTCTTTCGCCATCGGTAATCAATGCCCCATATCCATATATTCTCACGAAGAGAGAGATGATGAAAAAGTCCCCCGAAGTGTTGTGGGTTATGATGAGAAAAGCACACTGGCTACTAGTCCCCCCGAATCGGACACGGATAATCGACTACGAGTATATGAAGCTTTATTGGAAATTCCTGTATATGTGCATTGCTTTATATTATTAGTTAATAGCGGCGAGTGAAAATCCTAAAGGGGCCGATAACTAAGTATTTATAAGTAACTACGATCAAGATGTTTTCGCCACCATTGGTAATCTTGAAATTTGGGATGAAAAGTAGTTATACATACAGATGAAAGCTGAATATTGAGGATTAAAAAGGGCAAAATAGTATTTGTGTAGCCGGAAGAATAAGAGATCTTTTCTAATTCGGAGGGAGATGCATTACGAAAATGTTTTGGAATATATCAAATCTATCAACGGGCTCCGGTTATGTGATGAAGGTCATGCGGTGAGGTGGATGCGATCATTCTTAGGAGCCTGCACCGGATCTTATCGAGTTTCAAGGTTAAGCGTCTTTGGGGTCTTCTTGAGAGAAATATTAGGATGGGTGACATCCGAAGTGTCTCTAAGAGTGGGTAAAAATGACCAATGCGGACTTAAGAGACGTTGCTCTTCGAGTTTGCGGAGTAGCTTAAGGGAAAATTGGAGTATGCGGAGTGGTTAGAAACCCTAAAAGGTCGCAAAACCACAATCTAGACTAGACCGGCAAGGAGAAGGAAGGTGCATTACAGCTCTAGAATTGGGATAAGTTCAAATAGTATTTGGAAATACTTTGTACGCGAGGCGTTAGTAAATACATGTATATATATGTAAGTGTATGACATTCCATATGTGATGGACCGTCAAACGATATGTGTGACATCAAATGTTGTTTCGGAAGTTTTACGAATAGCGTAATAAAGTTTAGAGAACCAATTTTTAACGAATTTGCAAGGTAAGTCGATGTTATTTTTACTATAGGTTAGAGCCGAAAAGTCCTAATGCATATTAACATTGACTTTAGGCAATTATCCGAGTATATATAGGAAGTAAAGAGATTGGAATGTCCGGAGAAAAAAAAGAAGAGAGAGAAGTAAGAAATGAGGGTGAGTGAACTTCCAAGAGAGATGACGGGCAAGCGTCAGGGACTATTGGAAAAATTTGAAGGTTTTTGGACCAGGGGTAAGGTGTGGCATAATGGAGAACCAAGAATGTGTGGGGTTAGAAATGCCCTTTGATAAGTGGGACTAAAAGATAGTCGACCACAACTAGGAATGTGAAGTAATCAGAACGAATGATCAAGCCTTACAACGATGCTAAGAGATTTTGCCAGAGGTATCAAAGGGATAAATGTATAGTCGTATTGACATGGTTGCCTCGGACATAAGAAGCTTTCCTAAAACTCACTTAAGAATATCACGGATTTGCTACGTGTAAAAGCATTTCACCCGAACTTCGGGGTCGATTAACCATCAAGAGGACATCGCTCAAGGAGGAAGGAACCCAAGGAAGGTTAAGGATGAAAGTAGGGAAATCTATTTTAATTTGTGAAGGAAGAGGAGAGCATTTACCAAGCAAATCTTTCCGGAAATCTTTCGGGGAGTAAGAATGATACTTTAACGATTTGGGTAGAAAGAGACCATCGAGATAAGAACGAGGATGATGGGACGACAAAATGATTAGAAAATTAATGACATGGAACAAAGAACTTTGAAAAATCGAGAGATGCGATCATAGAGGAAATTGTTAAAGGTAATGAACGTGCATGAAAGACAATCGGGAGTTATGGGAGGGAAAAGGCTGGACGAATTATGGATGGAAAGAGTTGTAAGCGTATAGCAATTCCATGCTAAGATTTGATATGAATGACACTTGTTATATCCGGCATTTTAGCATATTTGGAAAATGTGAAATAATTTCGATTTGTAAAGAATAATGTCATATGTTGATTGGGATTAAGCTATGTGTGTGTTGTTCATGAAAAATTGTGGTGTGGAAATACGGAGGAAGGCCAAGGGCAAAATTGGAATTTTGGAAATGAGTTCCGGGAATTTTAAAAATAAGATCCGTGATGAATTGGGCTAGGAAAAATAAGAGAAAAATTTGAGCCCAAATGAATGGGGTGGCCGGCCAAGCCTTGGCCCAAGCCCATGCATGTGGTGGTCACATGACCACTTAATATAAGGGATGATCATGCATGAATATCCATAGAAGTTTCAAGAAATTAAAAGAAAAGAAGAGAAAAAAACAAGAAAGGAGCATTCGGCTCCAAGGAAGAAGAGAGAAAAAAAAAATTCCTAGCCTTCAATCTTGATCCAAAAATCTTGTTCTTCGTGAATTCTTAACAAGTTCAAGACGCTCTTCAACGTGGTACAATTAGTTTGGCGAAAGAACTACGTTTGCGGCAAGTTGAAATTTGAAGGAAAGGTATGAATTTTATGTTTTAAGTTATGGAATAAGTTTATATGTTATAATGATTAGAATTAGATGAGAATTATGAAAGTGTGGTGTGTGTGTACATGGCGTGTGTGTGTGTGAAGGGTGTGTTTGGCCGTGTGCCAAGTAGTAGAGATGAGAAGTGAATTAAATTTTATTTAGTTGTTAGTTGTGTTGTTGCGATGTTTGTGATGAAAAGAAAGGTTTAATGAGTCAAGTTGGTGTTGAAGTTGGTTGTATGTTGTTATGAGAAATTTATGTGATTTTTATGTAGTCTTTATATAATGATGAAGGTAAGATCTTAGATGTGAATTATGATTATGAATTATGAAATTGGAAGATAGAAAAATGTTATGAATATGCATGTTGAAGATTAGAGGTTTTGGATGAGTTATGGTTTGATGAAACCTTCCATATTTTGAGGGATAATAAGAAATGTGTCCGAAATGTATTTGAATGGCCTTGAATTAGTAGATAAATATGAAAACGTTGACATTGGATGAAAGGTGTGAAGTTAGAACGGAAGTTAATGCATTATGTGGAAGAAAAGACTATTTGTGTTAATATGTGTTTTGTAGCGATTATTGGTGTTGTTGATGTTGTTGATGTTGTTGTTGGGTTGGTTGTTGTCATTTAAGCCGAGTTTAATTCTCGGGGGATGTTGGATTCATAGGGGAGATGCGCCCAAATTCTTGTAGACAAATAAGGGCTAAGAATAAGCTCCCCAAAAGCATATGATTTACATTTGGTAACTTTGACCATTTGCGACATTCTAGACGAAACGGGATTTGAGTTTAAGCAAGCATAAGACGTCGTAAGGTATGTAAAGCCTATCTTTTCTTCTTTTGGCATGTCCTAGCCCTACTAGGTTAAGATCGGAACCTCGGGGATAATTCTGCTCTTAGAAATCCGAGTTTGATTTGGTATACTATTCATTCAGCGCAATTGAACTATAAACCTCATATTTGGTTAAAGAATGCCTAACCTTCGTAACTTCCACAAATGAATCCGAATCGCTCCGAAACTTCCTCAGATAACTTTATGGAGCCTAATGTTTGTAATTTATGTCCGCCGCCTCGACCTGACCCGAGGTGGGCCCGCAAGTCCTGAGACTTCCCTTAATTGATTCGTTTGACTCTTTTTCGTATGATATGAAAAGGAAACGTTTGCCTATGACTCTAAGGTCCGTTTGAAACGCCCTGTAATGATATTTGAACGTCCTTCACTATGAATGATACTAAATTTTCCGAGAATGACCTACGATGTATTTTTTGAAAAATTGATAACTTAAAAGTCCGCGACTTTTGTATATTAATTCCGATTGGCTAGATACCCATTTTTGAGCTTCTGACGCTAATGTATATGTATATGAAATTATGTGTCGAGTTCTGGAATTTACTTTTAATATGCATACGGTTTCTACACTACTCTACTCGTGCCTATGGTTATGATTTCGTTCGCCGGTACCCGGGCCGGTTTGTGATCGTACGCTTTATGACACATTCGGCAGTATGATGTGTTATGGTTTCCGAGACCTCGCCATAGGGCCGGTTACCGTTTATGGTGTTATGATGTGATATGGCATACGATATATTCGATGATTTGATGTGTGTGATGTTATGATGTGTTCGGAGTTTGTACGGAGATTTAAAATCTTCGGAGTATGATGTGTTGTGGCACCGGCGTCGGGGGGTGACCACGTTCCCGAACCTTACGCATGACTTTTATTTGCATTCGTACGTTTGTATTCGCATAGGTTTGATCTCATATCGTTATATCCCGTATTTTTGAACGTCGGATTATTTGTGGCGAGGTGGGGTCCACACGTTAAGATTTTTTTTTGGAACATGTGACAAGTTATATGAATCACATATGTAAAGTTAAACACAACTCATGAAGGACCCTTGGGCCAAATCAAAGTGGAAGACCTCCAAACGAATATTTTTAAGTAACATTTTCGGGTGACCTGACTTCGAGGGGCAAAAACGGTATTATAAGTTTGGAATTTGCAAAAATACCAAGAAATAGAAGTTGTATATAATTGAATTAGCTTTCCAAACATAGGTTGTGGGTTCCCAGGTGACGTCGGTACAAGGAGATATGGACGTTTTAAGGTCGAAAGGTCAGTGGGCTAGGCCCAACTCGGGCCCAACCGGGTTAGGCCCATGACCCATGTTATTTAAGTGATATTTCATCCCTTCCCTCCTCATTTTAAGACCTGGAACAACCAGAAAATTCTGGAGAGATAGAGAAAAAAAGGCCTTGGAGAAGAAAAACCAATTTTGACCCAAAACCGAGCACTAATCCCGAAGCCCATGAAGGGAAAAGTGTTGTACGCTGCGTTGTCTTCAATTTGAGCTAAAAATCAACCAAGGAGGAGAGTGAGAACATGGTGGCTGCCTACTTAAGGTAATATGAAGGTTCCTTTTCATTGTTAACAAGTTTATTTAAAGATTTAACGGATTAGGACGGAAGAAATAGCGATATAAATTCGTTTGTCGGTGTTGATGTAGTAGCCGTATAGGGGGCTGTTTTGGTGGGGTATGATGAGCTAATTTTATTTAGTATTTTGATTGTTGTTGGGTTGTGGATTTCATGTTGTTAAATGAAGATTTAATGAGCTTGAAATAAAGTTAATCGTTTGCGGATTATGGAAGAAGTTAATATGACATTAGTAGGGTTTCTTATAATTGTAGGAATAATGTTGCTAATATGTAGAATGTTGGTGTAGTTTATGAATTTGGAAGAAAGAAAATGTGTTGTAATTATTCTTGTTGGATTTGAAAGAATTTGGGTAGTGTATGTGTTGGTTGAACCGTTTGAAATATTGTGCGGGTTGTCGAAGTGTTCTAGAATATTGTTGAATGGTTTCGGATTAGTATTTGAATGTGTGAACAATTGTGAATTGGATATAAATGAAATGTTGTTTGATTATGTAAAAGGAGCTACTAATGTTGGAATGTATTTTGAATAAATTGTTGAAGTTGGAGATATGATGGTTGGCATTGTTGTTGATAGTTTGGTAAAGTTGAATTCTCGGGTTTGTTGTTGTTAAATTGGCGAGTTAT
>NW_026720229.1:0-10468 GCF_029784015.1 Lycium ferocissimum
GGTTACCCCACCTTTCGGGAAATTTCGTTTCTTCGAGCTCCGGAACGTCGGTTGGGTGATCCTCCGGTTTCGACTTCCTCTGCTATTTGGAGTGCTCCCCTCGATGGAGCCTGTTTGGTATACATGTTTTGCTATGTATATTACAGACATTTGTGATCGATGCCGAGCGGGGGTTTTGTCCCGTCGTATATTCGTATGTTCGTTTTTGTTTGTAGAGGCCCGTAGTCATTGTTGGGGTCAGCGGGGTCCCGCTTTGTTCGCATATGATTCGATTCGCGTCCTTAAGCGGCCCCGTTGTTGCTATGGCCGATACGGCCCGCGCGTTTATGCGGTATGTGTATGTCCGGGGCGTGTGCATTCCGCCGGCTTTCGATTTTGGTATGATGATTCTACACGGGCGACCGCTTAGATAGCATTCGCCCGCATTTGTGTGATGTCCGCCATCACCGAGTACGAGTAATTGCATTGCATCTGGCTATGCCTAATACGACGATTTGATTGGTAAGTGCATTTGGGTGCTAAGTAGGGCACGGCCCAGCCCGGGAAGCCGGGTCGCGACAAGTTGATTGGCCCGTATGTGGTCAGAAGAAAGCCGTGGATAAGGTGAAACTTATTCGAGAGAGATTATTGGCAGCCCCGAGTCGGCAGAAATCATATGCGGATAATCGTCGTCGACCTTTGGAGTTTCGCATTAGCGATTGGGTTTTCTGAAAGTGTCACCTAAGAAAAGGTGTTATGAGATTCGGCAAGAAAGGGACGCTCAGTCCGAGATATATTGGACCTTATCGGATTGTTCGTAAAATAGGCAAGGTTGCCTATGAGTTCGTCTGACTGATTTGGGAGCGTACGCGGTATTTCATGTTTCTATGCTTCGTAAATGTATTGGTAACCCTTCAGTATTTCGTAGATGATATCCGAGTCACGGAGGAGCTATCTTATGAGGAGCAGCCTATAGCCATATTGGATCGTCGGGTAAGAAAGTTGCGGAACAAAGATATGGCTACATTAAAATCTTTGTGGCGGAATAATAACCGAGAGGGAAATGACAGGAAAGGGCTGAGGAGAGCGGAGATGAAGAAGAAGTATCCTCATTTATTTTCAGAGCCTACAGGTAATCCAAATTCTTCATTTGACTATGTTGTTTGATAAAATTGGATGAATGTATTGTTGTGATAGTTAAAAAAGAAACTCCCCAAATTGTTTGTATGACCGTAAGGTTAATCTAACATTCGAGACGAATGTTCTTAAGGGGAGGATGTTAGAACACGTATTTTTGTACATTGGAACAATCCAGATTAATTATGATAAGTTAAGGACAAAACTATTTCGGGATACTAAGTCGGGATTTTTTGACCTTCGATTTTATTTTGAGATATAAGTTGTGCATGAATTTGTTGTATGGAATAATTAGGAAAATTTGGGACCAAAAGTGATAAAATTGGAAGTTAGAAATCATGAATTATTTGGCCCTTGGCCGTGTGCATTAGTGGTGGTTGCCCACCCATTTTTGTGTCATCTTTTAATTGATCCAACACATGGTGTGGGCCATGAACCCTTGACTAAGTCTTGCACTAGTTAAAAAGGATGACCACTAGTTCTTCCCTTCACTTAACACTTAAAAAAAAAAGGAAGTTGAAGACCTCTCACAAAGAAGCTCTCGGCCAGGACCCCAAAAATCCACTCCATTTCTAAGCTCTTCCAAAATTAATTCCGTGGTGTAAACCCACTATATTGAGGTCTAAGTAGCGTGGAGGTGTCGTTGGAGCGATCAACCCTTTATTTTTCATCCTTGGAAACCCTAGGCTATTGGTGGATTTGAAGAGGAAAGGTAAGATTTGATCTTGTTTATGTATTATGAAGGTTGTATGCTTATTGTAGTATGTTAAAATGGAGGAAAATCATGAAATATGGAATGTTGGAGAGTGAGTTGTGTGTGTGGTGCTTTAGAGTGCAAATGGTGTGTGTGTGTGTGTTGTGTTGAAACTATGAATTAATGCCTAGTTAGTTTATTATGATCATTGTAAGGTGAAGAATGATTGAGAATCATCCATATGTGTTTGTTGGTGTGCTAGCAAAAAATGGGTCACATTATATGACAATGAACGAATGAATATCGCTTAATGTTTTAGTCGTCGTCGTTATGAATTCTATGTTGGAAATGAATGTTTTATAACTCAAATTGATATTGTGATTGTTGCGGACTGATTTGGAGTTGTTGTACATTTAATGTAAGTTGCATATTGATGAGAATAGCATTGTTAGAATGTGAATTGTGGATGCAAATCATGATTTGAAAATGAGGAATGGGTTAAGCGAGGTTCTCGGGTTTTGGGGGCTGTTCTCGGCCAAGTTGGAGAAAAATTTTGATTGTTGGAAATGTTGTATGAATTGCTTAGAATGTCTTTAAATATTGTTGGTATGGGTTCGGGTTAGTATTTGAATGTATAAGTATCGACGTTGGCTTGAATGTAAGTCGTCGAATTGAATTTATGAAAGATTGTTGAATGATGGAAAAGAGAGCTAGTAATGTTGTATTACCTTTCGGATTGATTACAAATGTTGCTAGGTTGGTTGTTGTTGTTGTTGTTGATTGATTCGGCCGAGTTAAATTCTCGGGGTGGGTTATTTACGGAAATCTTTTCAAATTTCTGTAGAATTAAGGGCAAATTTGGAATTAAATGCCCAAAAAGTCTTTAGCTAATGTTTGGCATTTCATGACTTGTTTATAGATCGTGGGCAGCCCGAATCGTAGGTTGGATTTACCTTTAGTTTGGATTATATTGGAGAGCGTTTGAGGTATGTAAAGCAACCTTTTCTTTTGGCATGTCTTAGTTACAATAGGCTATGATACGAGCCTCGAGGAAACTCTATTCTCGCAATCCAAGCATGTATATGATCCGCATTTGTTCCTTGGTATTCTTGTGGTAATATGTCATAAAATTGATCCTTATGTCCTTGGAATTAGTAAGTTGCAAAGGTACATGAAAGCTGATTTTTTTTTCTAAAGTTTGTTCTTAAACGATTCTAGAATTTCAAACGCTCATAACTTTCACGAGAAAAGCTCGGATTGCCTTGAAATTTCCGTAGGAGATTGCATGATATAGAATGAGTATGTTTTTCCTTAGGCGGACCGGCTCGGAGTCTACACCCGTCCGTGGGTCCCGCGACGCCCTTTTTGTAATTTCGATAACTTTTGAAACAAATATGTAATAATTATTATTCGATTTCAATATGACTACTTTACTTATCTTTTGGATTTATGACAATGATTTTATGCATATGATTACTCACTATCCGCTCGTGCCTACTATGATATCGTTCGCCGAAGTTCCGGCCGGTTACGGTTGTCGTGCGCATTATGATATACTCCGGTGTTATCTTTGTGTTTATGGTTCACGAGTTCCTCGCTCGAGGGCTGGGTCCCACTTATATTTGGTGTGATCTTGTGTATGGCGATATCTTTGTGTATGATATGTGACGGAGATTCGGAGATTTGAAACTTTTCGGTGTTATCTTGTGTTATGGCGCCATCGACGAGCGGGGCGACCATATTTCTGTGCCCTATGCATGATTTATATTTTGAAGTAACATTTTGATATTTTGAAAATGCATTTACTTCTACTGTACTCTATTTCGATTGTGACTCGATTTGTATACTACATTTTCCTACTTTGCATACTCGCATATATTTACGTGCGACCCCCTTCTTCGGGGGGTGCGTTTCATGCCCCGGTACGAACGCACGTCTTGGTGATCCACCGATTTAGGACACCTTCTTACGCTATTTGGAGTGCTCCACCTTATTCCGGAGCCTATTTTGGTATATATATTCGTTCGTTGCATTGTATATATTCGTTTAGGTACGGCGGGGCCCTGTCTCCCGTCATATGATTTTTTGTCCGTTAAGGTACGTGGACATGTTTGTGGGTTGCGCCTACTTGCACGGTTGTGTTTGTATATGTTGTGTTTGGCGATCCCGTTCGCCGTGGCCCTTGTCGGCTTTCATTTGTGTATGTTTTTGGGTCGTTGCGCCCGCATATGTATATATATTGTTTTGTTGGCCATTTTGTGTGGCCTTTGTTGGTATTTTACTGCGTGCGGGGTTATTTTGGATAGTCCGTAAAACAAAGGAAAATCAGCAAAATTTTACGAAATTATATAAATTTGAAACTCACCGGCCTTGTTGGCTTCGTTATATACCGTATGTGTTTGATATAATCGAGGAAGTGTTTGGGTGCCGTATAAGCCATCCGTGTGTAACTATTTTGATAGGTGTGTTTGGGTGCCATCGGGCACTAGTCACGGCCTACGGGGTTGGGTCGTGACATAAACAAAGGAAATCTTGCCCAATTTTCTCTAGCTTTAGTAAGCACGTCTTTATAAATGTTTAGCTAATGTCGATACGAAATCTCTTGAAGGCATAGACGTGGGCATTAAGGGCCACAAGCAAGTGATATGATTAGTTAAACGACAGTCCGGTATGTGAGGGCTAGTCTAATATATATAAGGCATGAATCTTATGGCATGAAATTTCTTCTTCTTCATGAATTCCCTATCTTCTCAAGGAAACAAAGAGTCTATGTTCATGAATAGCTATATAACATGAGAGATTGTGAACACCATTTTAAATACGATGATAATGATAAGCTTAAGTCTAAAGATCCTAGAGTTCGTGATATGATGTCTTTTCATGTTAATGATGTCGACTATGATATATTGATGTTTTCCTTATGTGTACTAACCTTAAAACGTTAGTCCCTCCAAGGTGAGATATAACGCTTACGTTAGTCCCTCTAAGGAAGATATAACATGATTGCATAACGTAATTCGGATTCACGACCTTATGTCACCCCGATACCAGCGATAGCTTCTTTCAAGTCCTTGTGTGTGTTTGATGATAAATATATAGTAATGCTAATATGATAAAACTATGATGCTGACAATGAGACGCCAATGATAATGATAAGTCTATGATATGTACAATGATATGATTCCACCGCGCCTAGATGGCGGGTATCCATACGGATGCCATCGGCTGCATATAATGATTACACCGCGCCTGGAAGTCCGGGCATGTCACGCTAAAAGCGATTTGCTATGTTTACACCGATCTAAGGTGCTGGGCATGACACCACTAGTATCGGCATATGATGGTTCCGGACGCTGGTTAACGATGATGATGTATGAATGGTATGATGATGGATCATATGATATGATGCATGTATACGCTATGGTAGTTCACATGATACTCGTATGATATATGTATAACATCATCCATTCAACGTGTTAAGTCTTCATCTTGTGCCTTATGATTTCTCTATTATGTTCATCATTCATGCCTTACATACTCGGTCACAATGTTCATCACGAATATATGGACACTATGCTCGTACCTACGAGTAGACCCAGGAGGTGATCCGGCTCGTAGGAGCTGCAAGCCGTTTGAGAGCACCCGTTTCTCGGGAGGTGTCATTGATTATTCTTTGGTACATATATGTATATATTCATGTTTTATGCACATCGATGTCTGTCCATCCTTCCACATGTCTAGTACTCTAATAGAGGCTCGTAGATACGTCCCCGTGGGCAATATGGTCCCAGTTCTAATGTATATTTATGTATATATGTTATTCTGATAGCCTGCTCATGTATATACGGTAAATATGTTTCAAATGAAAATAGTTTTCAATGATTATGGGCATAAGATATATAGGATCGTAGATGAGTAATAGAATGAGAGGTGCTCGGTGGAAGACCCGGATACCCGTCATGGCCGTAACTGTCTACAAAGTGGTATTAAGCCAGGGTCGGTCGTAGGAAGTGTCTACGAGTTATCCCGTAAAAACCTTTTTGAACGTCGGATTATTTGAAATTTGAGGTCCAATCCACAAGGATAAGACCATTTTTTTTTTTTTAGGAACATGTGACAAGTTATATGAAACATATGTATAAAGTTAAACACGAACTCATGAAGGACCCTTGGGCCAAATCAAAGTGGCAAAGCCCTCCAAAAAGAAATATTTTTGGAAAACGTTTGGGTGACCTGACTTTGAGGGCAAAAATGGGAATTTTATTATAAGTTTGGAATTTGGAAAAATACCAAAAAATATAAGTTGTAATAATTGAAAAATTAGCTTTCAAAAGGTTGTGGGTTCCCAGGTGACATCGGTATGGAAATATGAACGTTTGAAAGCAAAAAGGTCGAGATGAACAAGTGAATTCTGCACAACCCGATTTCAATTCGGGTCAGGCCCATTTCTATTGTATATATATAAACTCATTCGGTCTTCTAACATAAGAAAGACCAAAACACACCCATAAAAAAAAACATTCTAGGAGAGAGAAGGAGGAGAAATTAGAGAGAAATCAATTTTGATCAAAATCTGTTCCCCCGAATTATTTTCTTCTATTCAACTAAGAAAAGTGTTGTATATTTATGGCGTTGCCTTCTTGGTTGAGCTAAAAATCAGCCAAGAAAGAAGATTGTTGAAGTGGTTGCTGCATACTTAAGGTAAGAGATAAGGTCCCTTTTTCATTGTTGTGGAGTTTATTTAGAGTTTAACGGATTAGAACATGAAAAATAGCGTTATAAACTTCTTGTTGTTTGTTGATTTATGGATTGGGGGGCATGTTTTAGTGGATTAAATGGATGAAGTTAGTTGAGTTATGATGTATAATAATTGTTGATATTGTTGTTGATGTTTTTGATAAGTTGTTGTTCTTGAATTTGGGAAATAAAGTGTATAAAGATATTGTATACAAAGTGATATGGGTATTTTGTAACAATATTTGGGAAACCAATTTTTATGTAATTTAAATTGTAGCTGTTTTGTAACCATATTTTGGGCAAATTTTACATAATTTTTAGTGCTATTTTGTGACAATATTTAAAGCGGATTGTTAGTTTATGATATTTGTGGCTGTTTTGCGATGATATTTTGGAAAATAATTTCGGTTGTTATGGGATTGTTGTTTGGAATATCATGAGATTGGCTGTAAAGTTATTGTTGTCATATTATGGATATACGAAATAAAGGAGTGATATACAAGCATGATATGTATCCGAATTGTAAGTATATTGGAATGTTTTGGTATTGTGTAGTTGAATTGAATTTAATGGCTTTTGATATGAAATTGTTGGTATTGTTGTTTGGTATGGTTGTTGATATTTTGCCGAGTTAAAATCTCGGGGATGTTGTATGTATAGGAGAGATTTATTTGAAAGATTAAACAAGTATTGGTTAAATTAAATTCTTAAAGCCTTATAATTAATATTTGATAAATGTGACCAATTGTAGATTTTGGAGGAAACGGGATTTGAATTTGGAGAAGCGTAAGGAGCGAATAAGGTATGTAAAGCTTCACCTTTTTATCCTTTGGCATGTCCTAGACATAATAGGCTTTGATACGACCTCCGGGATGACTCTACTCCAGAAATCTCGTTTCCAGATTTGCCCTTATTCATTCAATGGGGTAGGAATTGAATGGTTTATTGTGAATGTTAGAAAAATAGCTTAAACATCTATAACTTTCTCAAAATGGAACCGAATTACCTTAAAATACTTCATAAGTGGCTCCATAAAGCCTGAATGTTTGTAATTTACATACGCCACCTCGACTTGACCGAAGTGGGCCCCCTATTTCGAGATCTTTCTACGTTGACCTAATTGAACTATTTTTGAGTGATATGTAAGAACGACTTTTGACTAAGGTTCCGATTAATAAAAAGTGATCATTTTGATTTATCTTTGGTTCCATGATATATTTTGGACATGTACAAACTCCGAAAAGATTTTGTCTTTGACATCATTAAATGCATAACCGAAAGGTATGATTTATGGTTATTGTCTAATTCCCTTTAAATGATCTATCGTATGGATGGTTCTTTGGCCCGCAAACATCGTATGTTTTATATTGCGTATGGTTTCTCACTACTGCTTTTTGCTCGTACAGAAACTTATGTCTTTCACCGAGGTCACGGCCGGGAATACTCGTTCGTGCACCATTCCTACAGACATTCACCGAGTCCCTCGTTGGGGCGGGGTACGCTATATGTATATATATAATGATATGATGATGTGATGATGGGGATGGCGGCCGGGATGGCATGCAGAGTCCCTTGCTAGCGGGGGGCCGGACACGCTTTCACCGAGTCCCCTCACTGTAGGGCGGGTGCGTTATGTATATATGTATACGGACATGCATACATGATTATGATATGATTTTACTCCACCGAGTCCCTCATCTGAGGGCCGAAGATGCAGTATATATGTATGATACTATGATGATACGAATATGATATGACTTTATTTACCGATATATATATGTATGACAAATGTTTTTCAAAAAGGCAAGTCTTATGATTTTTTCGTACTCTTTACTTCAGTATGATCCCGCTTACTGTATTCCATACTTTACATACTCGATTACATATTCAAATCTACCGACCCCACTCTTCGGGCCGTTTTTTCATGCCGCGCAGTACACCCGATGAGTGAAGACATTAGCGAGTAAGATGTTCCGGCAGATTGGCGAGCTCCGCTTTCTCGAGTCTTTGCCCAAGTCAAAAAAATATTATGTTATAGTATCATCGTTCGTGTTAGAGACTTTTGCGTACGGTGTTGTGGGTATAAGATGCCTCGGTTATGTGTGACTATGTAAGCTACGACCATCATGCATTGTATTATAAGTGTTATATGTCTTTATGTGTTACAAGTTTTCATTGATTCGGGAAAGGAAAAAAAAATGTATACTATTCTCCGAAAATTTTCATTATCTAGTTGTGTCATAACTTGATAGTAAGCGTGATCATGAGTATTATGTGAGTCGGCGGGTTCGCTCGGCCATCTAAATAAGGAGTCGGGTGCCATCACACCTAACGAAATTAGGGTGTGACACTACGAAATGGAGGTAATGCTGGTAGAGTCTTATTTATGGTGTGTTGCGTGCCACGCTAATAAAAACGAGGAGGCTACCGGACATTTGGAAAAAATGACCATCGTTTTTCTTAAGAATCGTGCGATAGAGCCTACAAGATTGTGTTGTGATTTGGAGAAATGTCGCCAAAGGAAAAGCTAAAAAAGCCGCCCGAGGAAGGCATAAGACTACGATGAAAAGGCGGGCGAGAGAAAAGAGAGCCGCCAATGAATGTAGACGAAGGGTGAATCCTTCCAGCAGGCTATTCTAATGCCTCCACTACTCCCCTATTATGGAAGAAGGAGAAGGGCATCGAGCTCTCCTCATGCCTCCCGAGTTCCTCCACCGGTACGTTTCGGGTCAACAAGCGACCGAAGCCATTCATTTCGTCGATGCGATTGGTGCCGCCTGTGCACAACGGCGCGAATGTGAACCCAAGTGATCGGTCGCCTAGTACCAGACGTGTGACCGTGAGTTTGAATCCTCAAAAGTTTTTGGGTCAAAGCCGGATGAAAGACCCGCAAGGTTTTATTGATGAAGGAGTGTTGAGTGATATTGAAGATTATTCACTTTTCGAAAGGAATCCGTGGAGTTGTCATCTTAGACTCCCGGGATGTGGTGGTATTATGGTATAATAATTGGATAGCATCGAGAAAAGAGAAATCTACTTCTCCTCCCGTTTAAGCAAGAATTTGTAGATGCTTTCATTCGCTATTATTTTGACACTCCGAGGTCCGGGCAGAGAGTTAGAGCGGATGATTTCTTAATTTGAAACAAGGAAATATGAGTGCCCGACAAGATAGCCTCCAATATAATTCCCTGGCTAGATATGCCCCCAACTATGGGGCCGATATGTAATATCGGTGCATATATTTGTGAGTGGCTTAGGGCCACATTATTCAGGACGGCTTAGGCCACATTTGTTTAAAGATTTTTTGATCAGCTTTCGTTGTAAGACGGGATGGACATTTCCCGGTATCTCAAGCCCATGCCCGGAACTTAGAAGGACAACAACCTCCGCAAAGGGGTGACCGTGATATCTCCGTCACACCCTTAATCCGATAGGGTGTGATGGTCACCCGACCCTTACATGAGGGCTTCAGCGAACCATGCCAACTTTCGTAATACTCATAATCATACCGTCCGCAAAACATGACATAAGCACATAACAAATTTTTTTTTTGAAAACAAACATGCCTTCCATCTTTGTCGAATCAAATAGCTAGCATCATATGAAATCGTAAACATATGAAGTTTCGTAACATAATGCGTAATAATACATGACTTACATAGCCGCTTATAAACCGACATATCATACACACGTCTTGCCAAAAGTCTCTACCATAACTTCGACACCATATAGCCCTCGCGACTCAAAGATCTCGAGGAAATGTATTTCGCTAATCCATTTGGGAACATCTTCTCGTTAACATCACCTACTCATTTGTATATACTGTAGGCATGACATATTCGAAGAAAGAAATTCGTGCGGAATATGTCTTGAGCATGTATAGCATGGCATCTGAAGAAAACAAAATCATAACCGAATAAG
>NW_026720230.1:0-10246 GCF_029784015.1 Lycium ferocissimum
ATATGATTATGTTCTCGTAGAGGTGTAGAATGGGGTGGGGGTTCATATGTTTCGTGAGAGTTGCGTACGTTTGGAGTTATCTATGTGTTGTGACGGCCTTATCGGCCATCGTGCGGCATGCCCACTTGTCCTTGTTAAATTATGATTTCTGTTTATCCTTAATATTTTGCTAATTCAGGATAAGGTACGTATGAGTGCCCAACTAGGGCACGTGTCGCGGCCACGGAGTTGGGTCGTGACAAATACGTTATTAAATACTAATATTAGCTAAAGGTATTTAGGGACCCGATTACAAACAAACACCAAATTCTACAGAAATTTGGGCAGCACTTCCCCAAGAACGCAACGCCCCGAGAATTCAACTCGGCCAAATTCATCAACAACCATACCAACAAACATTCCAACAACATCACCATTAATTCAAAACACATTCTAACATTAATAACCTTTCTTTTCACATAATGCGGCGACATTCACTTATTCAATTCAACCGTACATATTCAAACCAATATTCATGCTCATACATTCGATTATTAATCCGAACCCATTCAAATAATATTCAAGAATACTTTAAACACTTCACACAATATTTTCAACAATCCAAACACTACTCCATTTCACCCGAAATCCTCTCCAAACCCGAGAACAACACTAACATATTTCCTTCTTCCAAAACTCATAAACTACATCAACAATCTATATGTTAACAATGTCATTATCCTAAATATAAAATTTACATAAAAGCTAAATTGACTTCCAAATCAGCCCACAACCATCACAACTTCAAATTGATTCATTAAACTTTCATTATCAACATAGAATCCACACGACAACAACAAACCAAACGCTAAACAAAATTATTTCATTCTTGACATACATACTACATATACACGGTTCCAACACCATTCTTACGGCTACAACATCAACATTCCATTTTCATGATTTCCATCCATTTCTACACACTACAACAACACGCGCATGCTAAATACGATTAGTTCTTCACCCACTACACAAACCACACAACACGCGGCTTTCACACACACACACACACACGGCTACACCCCAACATCCATGTTTTCATGATTTTTTCATCCATTTTTACATACTACAACACACATAAACCATACATAACATATAAAAAGAAATTGAACCATACCTTTCCTTCACCCACTTCTTTCACTCGGCTAAGCCTTGTTCTTGCAAGAATAAGTGCTTTGCATTGTCCTAACAACTACCTCCGTTAAAGAGCACCTTTCAATTATTAGGAAAACTAGAAGAAAATAATTTTTGGTGATCAATTCTTGAACTTCAATTTTCCATGGTCATGGCCGAACAACCCCTTATGTTTCTCTCCATGTTTCTTGAAATTTCTAAGGATGAAAGTGATGAAATAAGATGACTTCGTCATCTTTTTATTTCACATAATAGCCAACCATGTGGCCATGGCCCACATACCACATGGCCGGCCACATAGTCCCCTAATTCTTTTTTTTTTTTTTCATGAACTTATCACATTTCCAAAATAACATTTGACCCCCAAATGTTTCCTTAATATTTCCATGCCACAATATCATGTACACTTATATCTTAAAATAGGATTGTGGTTGCAAATCTCGACTTCACATCCCGGGATAGTCTTGTCCTTAACTTATCGAGGTTGACTCGAATTATCCCGACGTACGAAATACGGGATATAACACATATAAAAAATTGGTGGACTGATTCAAGCTCTGGAGGTAGATCTAGTTCATAAGCCACCTAGCCTACCTTACGCATAATTTTATAAGGTCCAATATATCGAGGACTAAGCTTTCCCTTCTTGCCGAATCTCATTACTCCTTTCATCGGCAATACTTTTAAGAATACCCAATCATTAACCTAGAATTCCAAGTTACGTCGACGGTTGTCCGCATAAGATTTATGACGACTCTGGGTTGTCAACAACCGATCTCGAATAAGATTAATCTTTTCCAATGCTTGCTGGATCAATTTGGGACCTATTAGTTGTGTGTCCCCTACTTCAAACCACCCAATTGGTGATCTACGCTTCCTTCCCTGTAAAGATTCATATGGGGCCATCTGGATATTGGAATGACGAAACGTTATCGTATGCAAATTCAATAAGCGGCAAATGATCATCCCAATCACCTCTGAAATCTAATACACATGCCCGCAACATATCTTCCAAGGTATGAATAGTGCGTCCAGCATGTCCGTCAGTTTGTGGGTGAAATGCTATGTTGAACTTGAGTTTCCAAAACATTCTTGAAAGGATTTCCAAAAATTTGCTGTAAATTATGCCCCTCTATCTGTGATAATGGACACTGGGACACCATGAAGTAGCACTATCTCTTTAAGGTACAGCTCTGCATAATCTTCTGCTGAGTATGTAGTTTTGACCGATAGGAAATGAGCTGACTTTGTGAGTCTATCCACGATTACCCATATGGAGTTATACTTACACCGAGAACGAGGCAAGCCTACAATAAAATTCATGTTGATCACTTCCCATTTCCAATTTGGAATTTCCATAGTTTGCAACAATCCTCCTGGCTTTTGATGCTCAATTTTCACTTGTTGACAATTTGGGCACTGAGCTACAAACTCTGCTATATCCTTCTTCATGCCATCCCACCAATATATTGACTTAAGATCATGGTACATCTTTGTCGCTCCCGGATGAACAGAATAATAGGAGTAATGAGCTTCTTCGTAATCTGGTGGCATAATCCTGCAACATCTCGAACACATAGCCTGCTTCGGTACCTGAGAACCCCATCTACAGAAATCTCAAATGGTGACCTCTCCTTCTGGGGGAGTGTATCTCTGCAATAACTCAACTTGGGATCTTTATATTGGCGCCTTTTCACCTCCATGTCTAGGCATGAAAAAGCTGGATTGTGAACAGCAACTCCTGCATTGCCCAAGTTCATTAAGCAAACTCCTAGGCTGGCTAGCTGGTGGAGCTCACAGACTAATTACTTCTTCTCCGGATGAAAATCACATAGACTTCCCATAGATTTACGGCTGAGAGCATCGGCCACCACATTTGCCTTTCCGGGATGATATAAAATACTCACATCATAGTCTTTCAGTAACTCTAACCATCGCCTCTGTCGCAGATTCAACTTCTTTTGCTTGAAAATACACTGGAGACTCTTGTGATCTATATAACTATTGACATGAACACTATACAAATAATATCTCCACATCTTTAGTGCATGAATAACCACAGCTAATTCAAAATCATGTGTTGGATAATTCTTTACATGTTTCCGCAACTGCCTGGAAACATAGACAATAACCTTACTGTGCTGCATCAACAGACAACCTAACCCAACCCAACACCGGAGGCATCATAATAAACAACATAGCCTTCCGATCCTTCTGGAAGTGTCAGGACTTGGGCTGAAGTTAATCTATCTTTAAATTCCTGAAAACTACGCTCACAAGAATCGGTCCATTGAAATTTTGTTGATTTCTGAGTTAGCTTCGTCAATGGTGCTGAAATAGAAGAAAATCCTTCCATAAATCTTCTGTAATAACCTGCTAATCCCAGAAAGCTACTGACCTCTGTAGGTGTTGTAAGCCTTGGCCAAGTCTTCACAGCCTCAATTTTCTAAGTATCTACTTGGATGTCATCGACTGAAATAATATGGCCCAGAAAAGTTATAGAATTTAGCCAGAACTCACATTTTGAAAATTTGGCATATAATTCTTGAGTTTGAAGAATCCCAAGAATAGTACATAAATGTTCTGCATGCTCTGCTTCTGATCAAGAATACACCAGACTATCATCGATGAACACGATCACAAATAGATTTAGGAAAGGCCTGAATGCATTATTCATCAAATTCATAAACATTGCTTGGGCATTAGTCAAGCCAAACGACATTACCCGAAATTCATAATGACCATATCTAGTTCGGACAGCCATTTTTGGAATATATTCTTCTTTAACTCTCACTTGGTGATATCCCGATCTCAGATCTATCTTTGAAACCACTTAGCTCCCTGCAATTGATCAAATAAATCATCTATTCTCGGGAGCGGATACTTATTCGTTATTGTCACCTTGTTCAACTGTCTATAGTCAATGCACATTCGCAAGGAAACATCTTTCTTTCTTACGAACAAGACAGGTGCTCCCTATGGCGATGAACTGGGTCTAATAATTCCCTTCTCAAGTAAATCCTTCAGTTGTGCCTTTAACTCTTTCAATTCTGCCGGAGCCATTCTGTAAGAAGGAATAGATGTAGGTTCAGTGTCTGGCAACACATCAATAGTAAAATCAATCTCCCGTTCCGGTGGAAGACCTAAAAGTTCGTCTGGAAATACATCCGGAAACTCATTCACTACCGGAATAGATTGCAGAGTTGGCGGCTTTGCTTCGGTGTCATGAACTCGGACTAAATGGTAAATATAGCCTTTTGCAATCATCTTCCTCGCTTTGAGATAGAAAATAAACCTACCTCTTGGAGACGTTGTGTTACCTTTCCATTCAAGCACTGGTTCTCCTGGGAATTGGAATCAAACCATTTTTGTTCTACAGTCCACATTAGCGTAACAAGAAGACAACCAATCCATGCCCATAATCACAGCAAACTCTAACATTTCCAGCTCGATCAAATTAGCTATAGTCCGACGATCACATAACACAATCACACAATTTCTATATACTTGTCTAGCTACTACAGGATTACCAACAAGAGTAGACACAAAAAGGTTTGATTGGCTCGTGTTTCACCCTAATACGACCGATAACATAAGGAGTTATATATGACAAGGTAGAACCCGGATCAATCAAGGCATAAACATCATAGGAGAATACGGATAATATATCTGTGGCAACGTCGGCGGAGGACTCGCATCCCCGCCGCGGCTAATGCATAAATACGGCCGAGGGCCACTCGAACCGGATGCTCCCCTCCGCTCGGCCATGACCGATGATGTCCGGCCTCCGCCCGCCAGTCGCCACACGAAGAAGAGGCCAAGCTTACCATTCCTGTGGGTTGGGCCCCAACTCTGCCACTCATCGATGGACAATCACACATCATATGCCCAGTCTGGCCACAAGTATAACAAGCATATGAGCCTCGGTGACACAGGCCCATATGTAATCTACCACACTGGCTGCATCGTGGTACCGGTGGTCTCCTCTGACTAGGATCACCTCCAAACTGAGAACACAAAACTCTCAGAGTCTGACCCGAACCAGAATAAATGGGGCGGTCAAATCTCCTGCCCACAAATTGAGGAGGTGCACTAGTCATAGGTTGTCCTGAATATTTGGAATACTGTTGCCTTTGGCCCCCTCTATACTCATTACTAGCACCGGCAGATCTGGCCCTCTTACTATGCCCTCTATCAATATCGCGCTCACCCCCGCGCGGCATCTTTCGCTCTTCCAAATTTTCGAGCATAAAAAACAATATGAGAGATATCCATTCCTTCCCGGAGTGAAGCTATCAAGCAATCCTTGATCAAATGTGGCCCTAAGCCACTCACAAATCGGTGCACTCGGTCTCCCATATTGGCTACCATAGTCGGAGCATACATAGCCAATGAATTAAAACAGGGACTATACTCCCGAGCACTCATATTTCCTTACCTTAAATTCAAAAACCTGTTAGCTCGGGCCCGATGGACCTCAGGTGGCAAATAATGGCGAATGAAAGTATCTACGAATTCCTGCCATACCGGGGGAGGTGCATTTTCCTTTCTCGAAGATATCCAATTATTATACCATAGAACGGCTACATCCCGCAACCTATAGGAAGCCAACTCCACTAACTCAGTATCAGAAGGATGTATTATTCTCAACGTCCTTAGCATCTTATCTATAAAGCCCTGTGGGGCTTCATCCGGCTTTGACCCGAAAAATTCTGGAGGATTCAAACTCATAAAATCATGGGCCCTTGCACTAACTGCTCTATCACCTGGACCCTTACTCTGCCGCTGAGCCTGAGCAGTAACTAGCTGGTTTAATAACTGAATAGCCTCGGTCATTTGCTGGCCCAAAGCAATCGGTGGAGGGATTCGAGACACTGGAGCTTGAGTGGAGACCTCCTCATGCTCCTCTAATATAGGCAAATTGTGAGAGGTATGAGATGGAGCCTTATTATGGGACTTACCCTTTTCTATATTTACCGGTGGCTCCTGTTCAATCCGCCCTCCAGTCGCAGTCTTGCACTTCTGGGCAGCTGTTGCTTTTCTCTTCATTGGCGTTGCTGAAATCATAACGCACAATTAGAGAAAAGAGAAATCTTATAATATAGCTCTATCGCACGATCTATAAAGAAGAAAGACGGTCATTATTCCTAAATGCCCCGCAGCCTCTCATTTATAAGTGTGGCGTGCTTCACACTCATAAACAAGGCTCTACTGGACACGTCTCTTAGACACACCCTATGACAGAACTGCTCTGATACTACTTTTGTCACGACCCAACTAGAGGTCCATGGCGGGTACCCGGAGCTAACCTACCGAGCACTACTCATCCTGCTCATTATCATATTCAACCTGGATCAACCCAATTCTCAAGCAAAGCTAACTATGAAACGATCTTCGATTACTCCTCAAAATATACATATAAATTTACAAGCCCATGAGGCTATGAAATGATATACAAAACATACACTAAAGAGATCATAAGATAACTACTACCCACATATATGTATCTACTAGCCTCTACTAGAATACTGAAATCATAAGGATGGGACAGGACCCCGCCATGCCCCAAACATGTACACAAAAGAATCTCATAAACATATACATAATTGCTTATCATCATTAGCCTACATCTGGGGTAAGCATCTCATGCCGCCCACTAGTGGTGACTGCCCGACCAACTAGGCACAGTGTTATCCATAAGCTGCCCACTTACGCCCAACGTAGTGGTGTCTGCCGGGCCAAATAGGCACGGGTCGTAGTCATACATATACATAACATAAAGCATGCACGAGAGCTCAAGTAAAAGCTATAACTCTATCGGAGTGACGTAAGGTCGATAACCTCTGATTATATTATAGAACAACCATCATCACTATGTCTCACCTTGAAGGAACTAGTGTCATGAGGTTAGATGGCCAACGATGAGTAACATCAAGGAAATTATGGAGTAGGATCATTAAGCTCATAATAGCATCAATTCATAAGCTTTGGAACCTCTAGAAATAAAATCATCATCATCATTATCATAAAACACATATCATTTCCTTCTCATAAGACGCTCTTAATAATCTTAGACTTTCCATTTTTGGAATGTAAGAAGGTCATGAGAATATATATAGGAGATGGTGATATAAGAGTCATGCCTTTTGAAAGAAAGGGCTAGCCTTACATACCTTTACGTCTTCTTAACGACTAAACATTCTCTTTCCAAGCTCACAACTCTACATTCAAGAGAATTCATACTAGATTAGATCATTTAAAACATGCTTAAGTCTAAACTAAAACGACTAAGAGCTAACAAAAATTGGGCAGCATTTCCTTTATTTTGACAACTTTCTCCGTATAATAAACAACTCCTAAACATCAATAACAACACCCACAATATCATAATCAATAAACTTCTTCGAGTTAAGCATTGTTCAATCCTCAAAACTCCTTTTCAAGGTCATTCATAACCATAATCACAACACAACACCATATTCATTTACATATAATATTTCCTCAATATCTTTAGTATCATTCATAACAAGATTGTACTCATAGAATAGAAAGAATCATGACTCAGGTTAACCTACTACTCAAAATATCATTATTTCCATATTTGAGCTCATATTCTATTTTCTTCTCTCATCTAAGTCATTCAACCACTCAAATACTTTTAATAACATGAAATCAATGTAAAACTCACCTTTGATCATGTAACGTTGAACTTTGGATAAATATACTCCACTTGAGAGAAATCCCAACTTCATTACCAAAGGATTTTTTGACTTCTATAAACCCTAGTGAGCTTATCTACACTTGATTCTCTTGGTTCTTGGTGTTTAATCTTAGATTTCCCTTGAATTTGTGTTATTATAGTAGAGAGAATATTTTGGAGATCTCAAGACTTGTGGATAAGGTGGGAAATAAAAATTATGGACAAAGGTCATCCATTTATAATTGCAATTAGAAAGTTCTAGCGAGGCGGTTTGACGAGCGGGTCGACGACTCGTCGACGGTACGTCAATTTTCTCCGTCGGCCTGCGCCTGCAGATCCGAGGTTGCAGAAACATGTTGATGGTGTGTAATGACGGTCCGTCGACATGTGGACGGCCCATCGACGCTGACTGATGTCTGTAGATCTCCCCGAATTAGTTCAGATTGCGTTGATTCGGTTCGTTCAACTTCTAATCCTATAAGTTACCAAGAATACCTGTTGGTACATTTGTACACGGGGTAAGAAACTTTCTACCTCTAGAACTCAGGCACGGGTCCCTATTCCCAAGGCATACCCGACTAGGAACCATAAGTTCTACTATGAAGAAAATGAGAGGCGTAACATAGAGTTCTCCGTGTTGAAGCAGAATGTAGACCCTCAGGATTTCATTGATGGTATACAAAGGAGTTTGAGAGTTTTGCATGCTGATGAGGTTGAGTCAGTGGAGTTAGCTTCTGTGCTCCGTGATATCGCGGTTACGTGGTATCGTACACGGGAGCTATCTGTGGGAGACAATGCCCCTTCAATTTTGTGAAGAAGTTTTCAAATGCTTTTATTCGCCGAGCATTTGCCTGCTGAAGTCCGACGGCCCGTGCGGTATAGGTTCTTGCGTATTGAATAGGGTAGCATGAGTGTACAGGAGTATTGTGTACATTTCAATTCTCTCGCGAGATACGCCCCAGCTATGGTGGCTGAGATGGAGGATCGAGTCCACCATTTCATGGTCGGTCTAGGGCCACATTTGATTGATAAATGTATGAGAGCTGCATTACAGCCGGGCATGGATATTTCTCACATATAGGCATATGCGCAGAATTTGGAGGACTGTAAATGTTATGTCCCGTATTTTGTACGTCGGGATATTTTAAGCTGATTGCGACAAGTTAAGGACAAGACTATTTTGGGATACGAAGTAGAGATTTTTAACCTCCGATTTTGTTTTAATGCACAAGTTGCTTATAAATTTTATTTGGTATAGAAATATTATTGGAGATTAGGGATTAATTAACCATGATTGGATTGTTAAGCGGGGATTAGGGATTGGCTTTAATGTTAAATTAATCCTAATTAGTCATTAAGTAGCCGTGTAAGATTCCCACCCATGGCTTGGCCAAATTTGATTGGCTCCAAGCCATGAGTGGGACATGTGTCCACCTTAGAGGAATCATATTTAAGGAAATTTGATGACAAAGCAAACCATTTCATCTTCACAAACATAGAAACCTTTAGAGTTAGAGAGAGACTTCCGCCATGGCCGGCCGAGATTGAAGTTCATGAGGGTTGATCAAAAAATATTTTTCTTCAAGCAATTCAACTCTTTAGAAGGTGTATATCAACGTGGGATTGATCCTAGATAGCAAGAACAAGTATTAAATTCAAGGCACAAATTCTAGTCAAGTTGAGAAATCAAGTGTCTAAGGTAAAGTTTAATCCTCTTTTGCATATATTATGGATGGTTGTCGCGTGTTGTAGTGTGTAGAAATGAATGAAATCCATGGAACTTTGTGTGTTGGTGTTGAACCCCGTGTAGGGGCTGCTTGTGTAGGAAGTGGTAAATTGATTTGCTTGGTATTTTCGTCGTTGTTGTTATGGATTTTGTGATGAAAATGAAAGTAGTTGTGGTTCAAATTGGAGTTGAAATCGTTGGTGGGATGTTGTATAGTTGATAATATTTGTTAATATAGTTTCTTACGTTTATATGGATAATATTGTAGCGTATGGATTGTTGGTATAGTTCATGAATTTGGAAGAAAAGAATGTGTTGTTGTTATTCTTGTTGAACTTGGAAGATTATGTGTTGTATTGTTATTGTGTTGGTTGAAATTTGTTTTGAAGTGTTGACGATCATCCCGAAGTGTCCTCGAGTCATGTTTGAATAAGTCTCAGGTTGATACTTGAATGCATAATTAGTGATGTTGGCTTGGTTGTATGTAGTTGGTTTGGATATAAGTGAAGCGTCGTCTAATTATCTCGAAAGGAATTATTAACATTAGGATACGTTTTGAATCTCTTCGTAGTTTAATCGTAGTTCTTGACGTCTTAATATAGGTTGAGACACTATTCGCTATACGTGTTGTGCGGTAAAGTAAAAAT
>NW_026720231.1:0-9787 GCF_029784015.1 Lycium ferocissimum
AAAAAAATTTTAAATCACATACTGGTCCATCGGAATAAATAACGAAAAAATTTCCCTTCCAACATTTTCAACATTACGGACGAATAACAATCACATGTCATACTAGAAGTTAGAGAGTGGAGTCACCCGAGGCTCGATTATATCTTACTTACGTCTCAGACATGCCAAAAAGAAAGAATAAGCTTTGCGTACCTTTAAACGTTTAGTCGTATAATAACTTGTACTTTCGCCCAATAGCACTTATCCTATATCAAGATATCAAGAGCTACAATTAGTCTACAAAGGAATTTAATACGCATCACGGGACGCTCACAATCCTTTCAAACATTTAGACGACGTTTCGCTCGCATTCAAACCAACTAGTGCTACAAGGTAACATTGAATTGATACCGGTGGGCATCGTATATATATACTAAAGATATAATGAATTTGTGTGGGGACACACATGTCCAACCCATGAACCATATATATTGGTGGGACACATGTCAACCCATGAGCTGCATATATATAAAGGGCTGATTCACACTTCAACTACTAAGTCATTTCATCTTTACTAGCCAAAAGAAATTAAGAGATAGAGAGAGAGTCTCGGCCATAGGCAGTCGAGAGAATGGGCTCGCTCCAATTGAAAAAAAAGCTAAGTTTCTCAGCGATTCAAATTCTTAGGAAGGTGTATTATAACGTGGGGCATCCATTGAGATAGCAAAAACAAGTGTTAGAAGTCAAGGTGCAAGTTAAGGACAAGTTGAAGGGTCAAGTATCTAAGGTAAGAGTTGATCATTTCATGTGTTTTATGATGAATTGAATGTATAAAATTTTGCATGTTGGTATTGGATTGTTGTTGTTGAAGTTGAAGTGAGCCGTGTGTGATGAGATTATATGAAGCAATGCTCTAAATTCTTGTGGTTTATTAAGGATGGTTAGAATGTTGTAGAGTGTATGAAAGGAATGAAATTATGGAATTTTGTATGTGGTTATGTCGAGGCCGTGTAGGCCGAATTTGGTTTAGGAACTAATGGACTGTTTTTATGTGATACAATTGGACTGTTGTTATTATGGGCATTGTGGTGTATTGTAGCATGCTAAATATGTAAATTGAGGTGTTAAATAAATGAATTATGTTGAAGGGTATAGCAGTCCAACCGTGGACCGTTTTGGTACTAGAATGTACTTTGTGTGTGTTGAATGTTGATTCTTGTTGCAAACGTTTAGTAAAGGTAAAGTGCAATGATTCAAGCTAAAAACTCGAAATGAATCGTGGGCAAGTTGTAAGAATGAAGATGATGTTGAAACGGTCCCAAGAACCATGAAGGTGTTGTCATTAAACGTGTTGTTGTTGTTGCAAGTTAAAAAAACCGAAAATTGCTAAGCGAGAATGAAAACGTTATGTGTGTTGTTGAGCCGTGTGTATGGAACGAGTTTTTTGAAGGATGTATGGACTGCCCAAGTTCCCTAAGTCATGTTAAACAAGTTTGGAATGATATAAGAAAGAATGGTTCGAATGTTAGCTTGTAGCACCAGCTGGTTTGAATGCGAGCGAAACGTCGTCTAAATGTTTGAAAGGGATTGTGAGCGTCGGATGCGTATTAAATTCCTTTGTAGACTAATTGTAGCTCTTGATATCTTGATATAGGATAAGTGCTATTGGGCGACAGAAGTACAAGTTATTATACGACTAAACGCTAAAGGTACGCAAAGCTTATTCATTCTTTTGGCATGTCCTGTACGTAAGTAAGATATAATACCGAGCCTCGGGGTGACTCCACTCTCTAACTTCTAGTATAACATGTGATTGTTATTCGTCCGTAATGTTGAAAATGTTGGTATAGTGGAATTATGATCTCGTTATTTATTACGCAGTGGACTAGTACGTGATGTATAGTGAGTTCTTATTCTTAAAAAGGAATTACATAAGTATGCTTGATTTTTATAAAATGTAACATGCTAATGTCCGAGAACTGATTTGGTTTTACTATTCATTGAGTCTCAAACAATGTTTTATATATATATGTGGTTGCTTATTACTGCGCTCGCTACCGCTATATCCTTCACCGAGTCCGGAGCGGGGGTACGTTCTCGTGCGCCGATCCATTATACACCTTCACCGAGTCCCTCACTAGGGTCGGACACGTTATATATATATATATATGATGATGATGATGATAACAGATATGATGATTTGGAGATGGAGGCCGAGGAGGGCATACATTCCTTTATTACCGAGTCCTCATATTTGAAGGGCGGGACACGTATATGCTTATGTTTATGATGTTATGATTATAATTACCGAGTCCCTCACTAGAGGGCCGGGACACGTTATATATGTTATATACGGAATGATTATGCGGCATTATGAAATACTATAGTGACATTGATATGAGAACGATACGTATTTAAATATGTTCAAAGGCAAGTTTTATGAAACTCGTTTTGTTGCATTGAATCCTCGTTCACCTTGTCTCGTATATGAACCTATTTACTATGTTTCATGCTTTACCTACTCGGTACATATTTCGTGCGACCCCCTTTCTTCGAAGTCGCGTTTCATGCCCGCATAGTACAGACTGCCGCTTCGGAGATCCATGGAAGCACTTAGGATATCTACCCACTTATTTTCCAGTGCTCCTTTATTCCGGAGATATAGTTTCGTGGTATAACCTTTTGATATGTACATATGTTATCGTTCGAGAATACTGACGGGGCCCTGTCCCGTCATATGATGACGTCGTTGTCACTCTTAGAGGTCCGGGTCGCAAGGCGCGGGTCTATGTATGGTTGTTGTTTTGTTATATGGTTATGACTTGTGTCCGGGGTACCCATTTGTAGTGGCGACCGTGTCGGCTTGCGTACGCACATGTTTATCATGGCAAACACAGATGAAGGTAGCCTTCTCGGCTTATGTTTTGTTGGACGTTCCCTATATATATATATATGACAGGCCTTGCCGGCTTTGTTGCGATATTAACTCGTTAAAGGTTATAACTCTTTCAGAGATAGGTAGCTTCGACTTGCATATGTTTTGCCCTTATACTTATATCGGCTTCATGCTAGTAGCGTATGACTATAGGTAGCGTGTATACGAGTGTGGCCGGCACTAGCCACGGCCTACGGCGTTGGGTCGTGACATTAGATGTATTTTTGTGGGTCGTGTGTGTGATTGGGATAGCAAGATTTACGAGAGGAAACTCGCTAAAATTTCTCGAAATCTAAGCTATTTCGGTATATGTGTCGCAAGGGTAAGATGTCATTATAGATCAAAGGAGTTTAGTAATGGGTGATTAAAGGAGGACCCAAATGTTTCAGGAAGATCAAGAAAGTCAAGTCATTTCGAAGCAGTTTTTCGATCCTTATATATATATGTATGAGTCGCATTGGTCTCGAGTACTAAGATTTATCTCCGAGCTTTTGAGGTGTTGAGTATGTTATTTCATTTGTACTAAGGTATCAGCCCATGACTACTAAGTATCAAAGGATTAGAATTTAAGCGAATCGACATCGGAAGAAGGTTCAGAACTGTGCAACTTGACGGGCAGATTGACGAGCCGTCAACATGGTCGACGGTCCATCAACCTTGTACCGTCAACCAGCCCCGGAATCGAGGTCGAAACTGGCCAACTCCGATGCTCGCAAGTTGATGGTCGTCAACGGTGTTGACTCCACCGTCGACAAATAAGTGACGCCACCAGCAAGATTGAGGCAGTGGTTGAGCTTTTGAGATACTATATATTGACCTCTATGTTTTATTAAGGTACAACGCGGAATTTATATGTGCATATATGTATAGTACGAGTACAGGTTAGCGGATCAGAGATAGATTCATTGTTGATAACTAAAGTTTATATGTTTGATAGACCAAATCCTATAGGCTCATAATAACGACATAAGGTAATGAATACGGGAAATGTTGTATGGGATTGAGGATAAGTTAAGAGAATGATTTCATGAAGAAGAGGTAATTAACATGGAGGAAGTGATGAGTAAGGAAAGAATAGGACAATGAGTCGATAACTAAGAGCAAGATAACAAGGACAGCAAGTTAAAGGATGAGTGGAGAGTAAGACAAGCCGCCAAGGATATATGTTACGTGATTATTTTCTAATTGAAAACGAGGCGTAATATTTAGTGAATACTTTAGTTCTCCAAATATCAGTTAAGAATGGATTTCTTGCACTCGGCAATCACACGCATTGTGGACCAATATAGGGAAATTCCAAAAAAGGCGCAGTTTAATTCAAATTAAAGTTGTTGCCAAGGGTGAAGTTTAAGATATTCTTGGTAACACCCAAGGTTAACCTAGTATGTGTTTTGCTGGCTAAAGAAAAAGAAGACGAGACAAGGCGCAAAAAGGACGAAGCATTAACTCTATGTTATTGGATTCTTTTGAGGATTCAAGAGGTTGTTATGAATAAACGTTGGGGATGAAGGATATAGGTAAGTTGTTTGTAATATTCTATTTCGATAAGATGAAGCTATTAAGGGGGGAAAATAAATTTGAGAGCAATAGCCAAAATTAAGATAGAATGTTCATGAGTCACAATCGATAGAAAGGGAAGGATGGTCATGAGTTATTTTGGATAGATAAATTACTTTTAGAAAGGAATTAAGGTTGAGAATTGAATAACGAAGGGAACCTCGTGTTAAGAAAATTAGCAACCAGAGGTGGAATCTTCAAGTGAATATTAAGACAGAAGCGAGACAACAAAGAGTGAAGCTGGGAGTATACGATAAGAGACTTTCGTGAGTAACATGGCAGATGATTGGGAGAATGACGACGGAGAATGCAAATGTAAGAAAGGATTGAACGAAGAAATAAAACCTAGCCCGCGAAACCTGTGAGACTATTTTGAGATTCGCCAATATGATGCAGCATGTCTTTATTACTCCCCTATATGTGCTATACATCTTGGAGTTTACAAGTACACCAGATCTAGGGATATCAGATATGCCTATAATCAGTTATCATTCAAGCATGTTGGTCCTAAAGTTGAGTTTCAAGTTGCAATAAGGAGATTAGAACTTCCCTAAGTATACTGTTGTCCAAATATGATTAAAGGAATTTGTAGAACGTCAGTTAATAAGAGTGGTATTTAGGATGAAGCATCTGACAACTCCTAGAATACCGTTGCGAAAAACAAAGCCCATAGAGGATTTATGAGAAGTAATCGGTGACTAAGCTTAATTTTGTAAGGAGTTCAAAGGAAATCGATTTGAGACGAACATCAAGATAGGTAAACTACAAAGGCGGAAGCGACAATGTCTAGTAAAGGATGTAAAAACAATCCTATCACCGTAAAGATAGAAGTGAGAAGAACGTGAAAGCATATCGAGCACAACAGTGACAACTCTAAGTTGGCAAGAGTATAAAAACTTGAGGAGGGCTACCAGCATCAAATGATGGTTTAGTAAATAATGAGATGATGTGATATCTCAAGTAAAGCATTCAAACCAATGGGTCATATTACGCGAAGGACAAACCAGGAAGAGAATTTCAAGGACATAGCGTAAGGTGAAGGTGAGAAACTGGTAATTTGGATATAAAAGAAAAGAGTTTCAAGGCTTGTGATAAGGATAGAGAAAGAGGGATAAAACGGAGCATTAAATACTCAAAAGTACACCCTTCAATTTGGGGCTTCCAGGTGTTAAATGGTCCAGCTAGGAAAGAAAAAAAAAAGGCGAAAAATGAGGACCGTTTGGTGTTTCATTTGCAGCTCCAGAATAAGATAAGAAGGCGTGCGATATTAGCAAGTTATATGTAAAGTGTAAGTAAAAATAAGTCAAGGAAATTATAAGAGTACGTGTGAAAGGAAAAATGAGAAGGGAAGCAATGAAGATATGTCAAGTAAGGAGAATGATGGTGCGATTAGATATGACCCGTTAAGAAGAAGGTATGTACAGGGCATGATTCAATAAGAGAACGCTCAAGGAAGTATTGAGAATGCAAGACTAGTTTGACATTCGAGGACGAATGTTTCAAAGGGGGGAAGAATGTTACACCCCGTACTTTTATATGTAAAGTTTTGTTGTGAGTTAGTTGACGAAGACTTAGAAGGCGAGGTTGTCGTCAAGGTCATAAGGAATTATTCATGCTCATTCTCCATACATGAGATCTTGGTATCATGTTTAGTAAGTATCAGAAGGTTGGATGTTAAATGATCGAAGAAATTAAGTTTGTTGAAACTTTGAGAAAATTTAGCGTAATTCCCGAAAATGTCACCACTAATGCGAGTTTGCTTATGATTATACCGTACTAGATGGCTAGGACATGTCACCGCTTAACGCGGGCCGCTTATGATTATACCGTGCCTGGATGGCCGACATGTCACCGCTAATGCGGGCCGATTAATGATATATGAATCGCCGTACGTTCCACAAAGACTATCGGTTATATTATTTTTACGGAGTGCATACATATCATATACCGCATAGGTATCTTCTTAGATTATACGTATGCATTCGACAAATTTCGCTTGTTATGAGTTTCCAATTCCTTATCATGATTCTTATTTATATACGCGAAGGGTCTAGGACCCCCCTGAACTTGTCGATTTTAATTCAGTGTACACCTAAACTTTATGTTGGCTTAATTACCCCCCTCAACTTGAAAATATGATAGCCTGGACCCCCCTAGACGCTAATGTGGTAAAAAGCGTGAATACACTCTCTTTTAGGCGCGTGGATGGGTGAAAAATCAAAAAATCAGCTTCCAAATGGGGTATTTTTCAACTATTAATTGCCACATAATCAATATAATGATTTTATTTGATCAAATTGTATTTATTATTGGTTTTTCTTAATATACATTGCATATTTTTATCCAAATTGTGTTTTTTTCTTTTTCGATATGATGATTATTTATTTTAGCTATGTATTTTTTTTCTTTTTTTTTTCGGATCCAAATCTAAATAACTTAGTTGAAAGTTTCAACTTAAAATTCTATTTATTTTAGTCAAATAAAAATAAGGTTTTGCAAAAGTAATGAAGTTTAGACGGTGTATTTTTTACAAAAATATTGTGTATTTTTTTCATGCAAGTACTATTTATTTCAACTGTGCATTATTTTTTTTTGGGTCAAATTCATAAAATATTTGGTTAATATTTTATTTGATTTCTTTTTCAGATTCAATGATTATTTATTCTTACTGTGTATTTCTTCTTTTCCTGGCCACATATATAAAAATAACTTGATTAGGATATCATTATCTTTAGGAAAATAAAAAAATTATAGTCAAAATATTTATATAAAAATAACTTGATTAGAATATCATTATCTTTAGGCAAATAAAAAAATTATAGTCAAAATATTTTCAAGTCCTTTTTTAGCATTTGGCCCGAAAAAGATGATTCAAATAATTGTTGAACTTAAAAAAGTAAAAAATATATATTTTATCCTTTAAAAAATGCCACATGGACAAAAAATCCATGTGGCGGCCGCGTTGACCACCTCCATGGGTTGTCGGCGTCCGGGGGGTAGTGCCTATCATATTTTCAAGTTTAGGGGGGTATTAGGTCAACGTAAAGTTTAGGTGTACAACGAATAAAAAATCGACAAGTTTAGGGGGGTCCTGGACCCTTCTGCCTATTTATATATGCTATTCTTATGCCTTACATACTCGGTACATTATCCGTACTGACTCCCCTATTATTCGGGGGGCTGTGTTCATGCTCGCAGGTACCGATAGACAAGGAGGCGATCCGGCTCAGTAGGACTTCCCCTCAGCCGTAGTTGGTGCGCTCCACTTGATCCGGAGCTGTGGTCCATTTTGGTATGCTATTTTGAGATGTATATACACGTATATGGGTATGGCGGGGCCTCGTCCCGTCCTTTCTACGACTTTACTGCTCCATTAGAGGTCTCAGAGACAAAGTGGTATGTAGTTGGTACATGATGTAGCCTTGTCGGCTCTCATTCTTTTGTGTATAGTATCTATATAGCAGCCTAGTTGGCTTACACTGTTATTTCGGTATTTTGCATATATAAATATATATATATATATACAGTTGGATATGAATAAGTTTTGGGCCACCCTATTGTTATGTGATAGTTAAGCAGGTAAATGGGTGTCTGGTCATTAGAGGTCAGGCACTCGTCATGACTCATCGGCTTGGGTCGTGACAGTTCTTATGCCTCTCATGCTCAGTACGTCATCCGTTCTGACTCCCCGTTGCTCGGGGGGCTATGTTCATGCCCGCATGTTCAGGTTGACCCGACGAGGTGGTCCGGCAAGCCAGACTTCTATCCGGGGCGGTGTCGTCGGTGCGCTCGGGTGATCCCGGGAGTCACAGATATTTTGGTATGCTAGTATTTTGAGATATACGTACATATGGGTATGGTGGGGCCCCCGTCCCGTCCTTTCTCCGCTTATTATTCCGTAGGTGCCGTAGGCGCTTGTATATATTAGTCGCACGCATGTAGCCTTGTCGGCTTATATTCTTTTGTGTCCGGCCTTGATATGTAGCGACTCAGTTTGCAAGCTTGTGACCGTTCTTTCAAAGACGTTTACGTATATACGTTGTATAGAGTTCATGATGTCACCTATTTATGAGATCAGTTTAAGTCAATTGTGGGCCCTTGATGGTCAGTAATATTCAGATATGAGTATAGGGGTGTTTGGTCGTTAGAAGTCAGGCACTCGTCACGACTCATCGGTTTAGGTCATGATAGTTAGACTTTGATTAGTTAATTGCATATGTTATGAAATTGATAGGTGAAAGCATGATTAGGTCCCCGGACATAAAGTGTGGTTGGAAATCCCTAAGTTTAATATTGATTGATTGATTATGTGACGGACTGTTATGAAATGATAAAGAAGAAGTTAATGGGTACTCTTCTTGTTGATTTGGAGTAATCCCTTATTCATGCTATTGATGAATTGATTCTTGAGTCTTGATATGACTTGTGGCACGGTGACTTATGTTCCTTGATATTGATTCTTTGATTGTTAACATTCCTTATTGATTGTTGGAACGGAAATGCCATGACCCAACCCGATGAGCCGTGACTAATGCCTGAGCTGGACACTCGTATACGAACCTGTTAGATATAGTCAAACTGAAACAAAGGACAATATGGAAATTTCTAAAAGCAAGCTATAGACTCATAACGTCATATATCATAATGAACACATCTCCCGAGGAGTCACTAACCAAAACATAACATAATATGCAAGCCGACAAGGCCGCCACTATATACGGGAATATCCAAAACGAACCATATCGATATAGCCGACCAAACCGACCTATATACAACCCACACATGTCTACAAGACCTCCAAGAGTATAATAGTGAAATATGACCGACAGGCCCCGCCGTACCCCCCCGGATATGCATAAGTATATATCAAAGGATACGTACCAAAATGACTTAGGCTCCGCAACGACGGAGCTCTCGAAATTGTACCGAGCGTAAGCCCCAGGCCGAGGGTCACCAAATCAAGCGTACGTACCGCGGGCCGCAAAAAACGCAGCCCCCAAAGAAAGGGGTCGCACGAGAAATGTACTGAGTATATAAAGCATGAAATACAATAAAGAAGATCATGATCGAATAAAAGATGACGGGCGACAAGTATAATAATCAAAGATACCAATGCACACCGTGCCTTATGAGATAGAGTCATGTAAATCTATATAATATACCGTGCCCGGCCCATTATGGGACTCGGTGAATGAAGTCATATACATATATACCGTACCCGGCTCTCTAGTGAGGGTCTCGGTGAAATAATCATATACATAAATGTTATATTCGGCATTTTAGCATATTCGGAAAATGCAAATAACGATTTGTAAA
>NW_026720232.1:0-9508 GCF_029784015.1 Lycium ferocissimum
ATGTTGGACCGTACATTTGGTCCAAAGGCTTAAGTCATTCCGGGATAATTCTACGGCTGGACATACGGCCAGTAGATTTTATACGGCCAGTATGTCTGGCCGTATGTTTGCCCAGGTTTCCAAAAGTTGTTTCGTCGACTCGTTTGATCTCCGATCCTTGTGGAACCTTCTTAACACTTGTTCATCACTTCAATACCATTCTAAGGGACGTTATAACTCTCCCTTGGGGCATCATTCATACGCCATTAATGTCACGACCCAGCCCCGTGGGCCGTGACTGGTGTCCTACTTGGACACCCATACGTACCTACCTAACAGATCCAATATACCAAATAGCTAATGCGTTTAACATATTTAAATCCATACGGTATATAGGGTGCATCGCTCGAACATACATATACACATATACATACCGAAACACCGTACGAAGCCGTTAGGGCTATTATATCGTACAAAGTCGCAAACTCGCACATACTACCGAACGGTGACAACCCATATCCCACAAACATGTCCACGCGGACCTCTAACATACGTAACGAGAATCGAAGACGGGACGGGGCCCCGCCGTACCCGCATTAGTCATAAGTATCAAGAAATGTGCGGCTAGAAGATCCGTACCTAAAAATGTGGGCTCCGGATCAAAGGAGCACTCGACAAAAGCAACGGTACCCTAGGCCGATGACTCCCCTCAATAAGCGTCCGAACTGCGTGGCATGGGACGCGGCCCAGAAGAACAGGTCGGTACGAAAAATGTACCGAGTATGCAAAGTCGAGGAAATACCGAACAAAATCATACATGAATATGGATGTGCAAAAGTGTAACCGACAACCATAACGAAGTCAATCGTACGGAGGTGTATTGGACGGTATCTTATCAAAGTCCAAGGTGCAGAAATTTGACATACAAAGTCGTGGTCAGAGTCAAGAGTACAGAAAATACGTACCTTATCCAGAATATCAAAATGCCAACTTTCACATCGTAGATAATGCAAATCAAGGCATGCGTAAAGTACAGACATACGGTCACCAAAACACAATACATCATGACATACACACGGTACCCGGGGACATATACCCCGCCGGGAGACCGGACCGGACCAAACACAGCGGTACCCCGGGAGCCGGACATATACCACGAGAACCCGGGAACCGACCACATCATGACCCATACAACCGGTAACTGGGGACGGACATATACCACAGTACCCCAGAACCGTTCACGGTAACCGGAGACGGACATATACCACAGTACTCCGGAACCGGCCACAGTACCGGAGACGGACATATACCACGGTACTCCGAGGATCGGCATACACGGTAATGGGGACGGACATATACCACAGTACCCCGGAACCGAACACATCGTACTATCAGACCTTTCACGACACATTATTTAAACCGAACACTTATATCAGAATTTTATGCCAGAATACTTATGTCACAATAGTCTTTCTAGGACCGTTTTATACTTCAAACTACGTCATAAGAATCAAGGGATAATCAAAACCCTTATCGTTTATTTGTTAAGGAAGTAGCTAAAGGTTTCTTTAATTATCGCTTCAAAACGAATTAATAACACAATAGGAACAGTTCGAGATAGCGGGCCCACCTCGGGTTAGGTCGAGGTGGCGTAAAATTTTACGAACTTTAGACCCTATGAAGCATCTATGAAAGTTTCAAAGTAATCCGGGTTCGTTTGGGAAAGTTATGGAAGTTTAAACATTTGCTCAGCAAAATGGAAGGAAAGTAATTCAATTATGCTGAATGAATAGTAGCCAAGATTAAACTCGAATTTCGATGCATAGGACCTTTCCCGAGGCTCAGACTCCGACCTAATAGAGCTAAGACATGCCATAAGAAGAAAAGGAAGGACTTTACATACCTTCGTTATGCCCTACGCTCATCCAATCTTGATTCCCGTTTCGCCAAAAATACGCAAATGGTCATCTTTACCAATTACTATTCATGCAAGTTAGCATTTCAACTTTGGTTAAGTATTTGGCTACCGAAATTTCGAAGACCTCCCCTAAAAATACGACACCCCGAGATTCAACTCGGCTCAAAACAACCAACAACAAGCCAACAATCCAACAACAACAACAAGTATTACAAATTACACAATATGGTGCAACTAGCCATTTTTCCGACATAAAACAATAATTTCCGTTCTAGCTTCACACTTTCAATCCAACATTGACATTTCCATATTCATCAACCCAACAAGATCACTTCGGAAACATTCCATAACATATTACGAAATATTCACAAAACATACAAAATATACAAATTTTCCACCAAATTCATAATCCATTCAAAACCTCCAAATTTCAACATAAATATTCGCGACATATTTTTATCATCCAATTTCATTTACAACAATCGCCATATACACCTTACAACTTCATTCTTCTCAATCACATAATCTATAATAAAAACATATACTTTCCGACAACAACTTAATAACAATTTCTTCATGCTAATTTAAACCATTATTCTTCCATCTTCATCACAAAACTTCAACAACACAATTAACATACTAAATAATTTAATTCACTCCCATTTCATACCAAGCACCACCGGCCAACCCTCATTTTTTCCCAATTCAACCCAATTCATTCACTTTCATTTCCAATGTGAATTCCTTTATAAACACAACTAGAATATAACATAAAATTCAACACCAATTCCATGCACCACCATGCACATACACACGGCCATAACACAACACACACCACACGGCTACACACTACAATCACCATTCCATGATTTCCATTCAATTCTACCTACTATCACATATATATATTCTTCCATAACATAATTAAAACATGAAATCCTTACCTTTCCAACTTCTTTCCACTTGCCAAAGGAGGCACTTTCTTGCCTTGAAAATTATACCAACTTGAAGAGCATCTTGAACTTGGTATGAATTTAAGAAGAACCAAATTTTTGAATCAAAACTCAAGGCTCCAAGAATTTTTCTTCTTTTCTTTTCTTTTCTTTTCTTTCTTTCTCTCTTATGGCCGTTTTCTCTCTTCTCCTTTTTTCTTGATTTTTCTTTTATTTTCTTGAAACTTCTAAGGCTAAGGACCCTTTAATAGATAATTTGGCACATGGAAATTTTCATTAATTGGGTGGACTTGGGCCTAGGTTGGCCGGCCACCCCTTGTTCTTTGGGCCTTGTTTTCTTCTTTTTTTTTTTGGCCCAATTCCTTATAATTCTTGTTTTGTAATTCCCGAAACTAATTTCTAAAATTCCAAATTTGCCCTTAGGCCTTCTCCATTATTTCCGCATTCAAGTTTCCATAACCGGCATACTCATACTAAGAAAAATTCAAACATGGCCTCCTTTCTCATAAATCACAATTATTCCGAATTTTCCGATTATGCAAAAAGGCGGGATATAACATCCTCCCCCCCTTTAAAACATTCGTCCTCGAATGTTAATTCAACCTCATGGCAAATCAAAATCAATCGGGGAGGTCTATTTGCCACTTACATACTTGCACTTGATTGAAGAACTTGTAAAGGCCTTTATTTTCCAACTTCATCCATCTTTCTTCAATATCACCTTATTAGGATTGTTCGTACCGTCTTCAATCGGATATACGGCGGACAGAATTTTAAACTTTCGAACTAGAAGGTCAACGGACGTCGGACGGAGTCATAGTCAAGATCGAAGTACGTAAGGTAGCAGACGGGGTCGTAATCATACGTTATACCAGACGGATTCATGGTCAGAACCAGACACACAGGAGCATATCAGACAGACCCATAATCAGAATCAGACGTACTAAACTATATCGGATAAATCCGTAGTCAGAATCAGACGCATAGAAGTATGTCAGACAGATCTGTGATCGGAGTCAGACGTATAGAGATTTATCGGACAGATTCGAAATCGGAATCGACGTATCGAAGTATATCGATCAAACGTATCGAAGTATCGACGTAGTTATGATCGAATCGAACGTACGCAGGCATATCGGACAAACGTGATCCAATTCGTAAACACGGGTATAGGGACAGCTTCTTCGTAATCGGGGAGACGTAGGAACGTGGCATACGAGAATCACGTTCGAGGCACAGTATAGTTGACCCAACACGTACGTATCGAGATGCACATATTTCTCAAGAAAGATTAATAGCATACTCGGGTCTACGTTTGGCGACGCCTGCGGGTCCCGCCGACCAGTCAAAGCGCATGTGCGGTTCGAAAGACCGGCTGGAATCGGGAGCCCCGCCGCGACCTGCTGTGGCGACCCCTGCCGACGTCGGCATACCCCGCCCCGTGGGGCGCGGTTATGGGGGCGATAAGACAGAGGCCCGCAAGCCCGACCCACTAGCGGAACCACACCCGGGCTATCTTTATGCGGACACTCCCTCACAATGTGGCCTTGACGGCCACAAATAAAACGAGCGCCGTGGCACGATAACATTCTCCGGGGTGCCGTCCCCTGCCGTAATATGGACACATCTAGGTATAGGCGGCCTCGTGCAAAATCTCTATCCATCCGCGAATCCGAAGCCCCGGGGTTCTCGGTCGCCCCCGAGTACCTGCGCGATACTCGGTCTCCAACCCGAGGACTGTGGGGGTATACTTTGTGCAGGCTGAGAAAACTGTCTAATACTCGATCGAGACTGCCCGCCTCGAAACTCCCCCGTAACAACTAGCGATTCGTTCCGGGACCTCTTGGGCCGCCTCGATCATAGTCTCCGCCCACCGCATCCTGCCCCGTCCTCCATGCCCACTCGCGCATAGGCCCGTAACCGGGCGATGTCCATACTGTCCGCCGACGCCATCGCCATACGCTATCAACCAGATAACGTCCCGACCATCACGTACCGGTGCATTCGTCTTCCATGTCGGCTACAAACGGTGGGGGCATATCGAGCCGAGAATCAAATTCCAAATTATACTCGCGAACACTTCCGACCCTCTGCTTTATCCGCAAAAATCGGTCCAACTCTCGCCCGTCGCAGCCCCGGGTGGTAAAAAGTGGCGGAGGAAAGGGCCGTAAATTCATCCCGTGGCCGGGGGAGCATTCTCACCCCCGGATAGCCCCCAGACTCATACCCGTGGCAACATCCCGTAATCTATGTGCAAAGAAGCTCGGCGACCTCGGTCTGCGGGCCCGACCGGTCCTCGTGAGCGCCGCATACGCCGAATGAAATCATGGGGGTCCTCGTCGGGCTTTCGGACCCGTGTACCCCGAGGACCACATGTCGCAATCGCGACCCTCGAGGCTATCACGCCCGTCATCATCGTCACCTCTCCGTCCGCGTCCGCAAACCTCCGTCCGCCACTATCGTCGTCAACACTCGAACGCCTCCCTCAACGTCCCGTCCTCCGCCACCGGCCGGGGGAGCGGCGCCGGGAGCCGCCGAGGGGCCCGCTCCGACCTCATCCGTGGCGGAGTGGCCGAACCCTCCGACCGAAGTACACACGGCGTGGCCCGCGCACGAGCCCGAACTTTCGGCATCCGGCTAGTCTCTCCCTCCTCCTTTGCCCTTTCGGGCGCCCGCCGCCTTCTTCGGAGGTATTATCAAAAAATACACAACCGATCGAAAAAGTCATCCTAATATCCGCCTCTATCGCACGATCTAAGATTTCAAGAAAGGGTAACATAACATCCTGGGGACAGATGTCTCGTAGCCTCCTCGTTCATAGATGTGGGCACGACACACCGATAAACGACTCTACTAGACACGGCCCTCGCGTACATTCCGAGGATCGACCGCTGCGATACCACTTTTGTCACGACCCGCCCCCGTGGTGTCCGTACCGGTGTCCTACTTGGACACCCATACGTACCTACCTAACAGATCCAATATACCTCGAAATAGCTAATGCGTTTAACATATTTAAATCCATTACGAGATATAGGGTGCGTCGCTCGAACATACATATACACATATACATATCGAAACCCCGTACGGAAGCCGTTAGGGCTATTATATCGTACAAAGTCGCAAACTCGCACATACTTACCGAACGGTGACAACCCATATCCTACAAACATGTGCCGCAAGGCACCTCTAACATACGAGAATCGAGGACCGAGAGAAGACGGACGGGCCCCCGCCGTAGTACCCCGAGATTGGTCATAAGTATCAAGAAATGTGCGGCTAGAAGATCCGTACCAAAAATGTGGGCTCCGGATCAAAGGAGCACTCCGAACAGCGAGAAACGTACCCTAGGCCGAGCGACTCCCCTCAATAAGCGTCCGAACCTCGCGTGGCATGACGCGACCCGAAAACAGGGTCAGTACGAAAAATGTACCGAGTATGCAAAGTCAGAAATACTGTGAACAAAATCATACATGAATATGGATGTGCAAAAGTGTAACCGACAACCATAACTGAAGTCAATCGTACGGAGGTGTATTGGACAGGGTCTTATCAAAGTCCAAGGTGCAGAAATTTGACATACAAAGTCGTGGTCAGAGTCAAGAGTATAGAAAATACGTACCTTATCCGTATCAAAATGCCAACTTTCACATCGTAGATAATGCAAATCAAGGCATGCGTAAAGTACGTACATACGGTCACCAAAACACAATACATCATGACATACACACGGTACCGGACATATACCCAGCTACGGGAGACCGACCCGGACCAAACACGGCGGTACCCGGAGCGGACATATACCACGAGAACCCGGAACCGACCACATCATGACCCATACAATCGGAATCGGGGGACGGACATATACCACGGTACCCCGTAACCTTCGCCTCACGGTAACCGGAGACGGATATATACCACGGTGCTCGGAACCGACAGCATCGGACGACATATACCACGGTATTCGAGGGATCGGCATACACACGGTAGCCGGGGACGGACATATACCACAAACATTCTAACCAACACATCGTACTATTTACCTTTCACGACACATTATTTAAACCGAACACTTATATCAGAATTTTATGCCAGAATACTTATGTCACAATAGTCTTTCTAGGACCGTTTTATACTTCAAACTACGTCATAAGAATCAAGGGATAATCAAAACCCTTATCGTTTATTTGTTAAGGAAGTAGCTAAAGGTTTCCTTTAATTATCGCTCAAAACGAATTAATAACACAATAGGAACAGATTCGGAGATAGCGGGCCCACCTCGGGTTAGGTCGAGGTGAAGTAAAATTTTACGAACTTTAGACCCTATGGAAGCATCTATGAAAGTTTCAAAGTAATCCGGGTTCGTTTGGGAAAGTTATGGAAGTTTAAACATTTGCTCAGCAAAATGGAAGGAAAGTAATTCAATTATGCTGAATGAATAGTAGCCAAGATTAAACCTGAATTTCGATGCATGGACCTTTCCAGCCTCGGATCTCGACCTAATAGAGCTAAGACATGCCATAAGAAGAAAGGAAGGACTTTACATACCTTCGTTATGCCCTACGCTCATCCAATCTTGATTCCCGTTTCGCCAAAAATCTCGCAAATGGTCATCTTTACAATTACTATTCATGCAAGTTAGCATTTCAACTTTGGTTAAGTATTTGGCTACTAAATTTCAGTAAAGACCTCCCCTAAAAAATACGACACCCCCGAGATTCAACTCGGCTCAAAACAACCAACAACAAGCCAACAATCCAACAACAACAACAAGTATTACAAATTACACAATATGGTGCAACTAGCCATTTTTCCGACATAATACAATAATTTCGTTCTAGCTTCACACTTTCAATCCAACATTGACATTTCCATATTCATCAACCCAACAAGATCACTTCTGAAACATTCCATAACATATTACGAAATATTCACAAAACATACAAAATATACAAATTTTCCACCAAATTCATAATCCATTCAAAACCTCCAAATTTCAACATAAATATTCGCGACATATTTTTATCATCCAATTTCATTTACAACAATCGCCATATATACACCTTACAACTTCATTCTTCTCAATCACATAATCTATAATAAAAACATATACTTTCCGACAACAACTTAATAACAATTTCTTCATGCTAATTTAAACCATTATTCTTCCATCTTCATCACAAAACTTCAACAACACAATTAACATACTAAATAATTTAATTCACTCCCATTTCATACCAAGCACCACACGGCCAACCCTCATTTTTTCCCAATTCAACCCAATTCATTCACTTTCATTTCCAATGTGAATTCCTTTATAAACACAACTAGAATATAACATAAAATTCAACACCAATTCCATGCACCACCATGCACATACACACGGCCATAACACAACACACACCACCGGCTACACACTACAATCACCATTCCATGATTTCCATTCAATTCTACCTACTATCACATATATATATTCTTCCATAACATAATTAAAACATGAAATCCTTACCTTTCCAACTTCTTTCCACTTGCCAAAGGAGGCACTTTCTTGCCTTGAAAATTATACCAACTTGAAGAGCATCTTGAACTTGGTATGAATTTAAGAAGAACCAAATTTTTGAATCAAAACTCAAGGCTCCAAGAATTTTTCTTCTTTTCTTTTCTTTTCTTTTCTTTCTTTCTCTCTCTTATGGCCGTTTTCTCTCTCTTCTCCTTTTTTCTTGATTTTTCTTTTATTTTTCTTGAAACTTCTAAGGCTAAGGACCCTTTAATAGATAATTTGGCACATGGAAATTTTCATTAATTGGGTGGACTTGGCCTAGGTTGGCCGGCCACCCCTTGTTCTTTGGGCCTTGTTTTCTTATTTTTTTTTTGGCCCAATTCCTTATAATTCTTGTTTTGTAATTCCCGAAACTAATTTCCAAAATTCCAGATTTGCCCTTAGGCCTTCTCCATTGTTTCCACATTCAAGCTTCCATAACCTAAGTATACTCATACTAAGAAAAATTCAAACATGGCCTCCTTTCTCATAAATCACAATTATTCCGAATTTTCCGATTATGCAAAAAGGCAGGATATAACAATTAACTCAATGCTCGTAATTCTCGTCCGATACACTAACTTAAGTCTCGCTTCTCTTAACAACTTTCTTTCCTCAAGTCTAATGCCTTTGAAATTCTTAATTAGCATCATCACATACTAGTTCTTACTTGTCCAAACCTCATATACATCGTACCCCTCATGAGTCTATTCACCTGTACGCTAAGGGGAATTTCCGAGGTGTAACAAAATACCAACAATGCCTCACAAAAGGCCAACACACATATATGCATATCGCATCATATCACGTACTCACGGGGCTCCCAACATCATCGACGCGACAAAAATAATGAACGATTCCTCATATTCCCAACTCAAACGGCTTCGTTACACTTTCTTGTTTCTTTCTCTTTTGTTATGTCCCGTATCTTTACATTGGGACATTATAAAGCTTCACAAGTTAAAAAGTTTTTTTGGCCCCTGGGTTTTCCTCCCGATTTCTTTTTATGCACAAGTTGCCGGGTTTTTTGGGTATAAGAACATATTAAAATAAGGGATTAATTGACCAAGTTTGATGACTAAGGAGATTAAAAACTAAAACATTAGGGGAAAGGGCATGGCC
>NW_026720233.1:0-10472 GCF_029784015.1 Lycium ferocissimum
GTCGTCCTCCCGCAATTGTCTTGAATTATCCGAGCGCACAAAATGCGGGATATAACACAAACGATATTTCAAAATATCTTTTGTACTTATCACTTTTGTCGATTATGAGTCCAAGAGTTTATGTATGTAATAAAAGTCGCCGGGTTCGCTCGGCTCCGAATGTGGGTTCAAGGTGCCCATCACACCCTAGTAAAATCAGGGGTGGCAGCCTTTCGGCATGCCGGTCCAACATACGTCTATCCCGGCCCTTCGGACACGCCCCCGACATAATAATCCTAGCCCCTTCGGGCATGTCACTCGTGGCATACGGCTACCCCCGGCCCCTTCGGGCATGCCACTCGTGACATAATACTAATCTAGCCCCGCCCGGGCATAATAATAATAGTAATAATAATAATAATAATAAAATCTCACACCCCCTTCGGAGTGGTTTTGGAAAATCCGAATAATAAGATATCGCACTCCTTCGTAGTGGTTTTGAAAAAGTTTTATAAAATATCACACTCCCTTCGAGTGGTTTTGAAAAAGTTTTATAAAATATCACACTCTTCGGAGTGGTTTTGAAAAAGTTTTATAAAAATATCACACTACGAGTGGTTTTTGAAAAGTTTTATAAAATATCGCTTACTAGTTAGAACAATAGCCAAAAGTTTTCCTTCAATTGTGGTACAAAAATAAGTCAAATAAACGGTAGGCGGAGATCCTAGGAATAGCTGGATCCGCCTCGAGTCAACGGAGGTGGCGTACTCGAATTACATATACTAAGCTTAATGGAGTCATTTATGGAAGTTTCAAGGCAATTCGATTACATTCCCGCAAGTTACGACGTTTGAGCATTTTTCCAACAAGATATAAGGATTCGTGTTCAATCGCACCGAATGAATAGTGCTCAATTTCGAATCGAATTTCGATGAAACGTAATAACCCCCGAGGCTCAAATTCAAGCCTAGTACACCTAGGACATGCCAAAGGAAGAGAGAGGGATAGCTTCACATACCTTCTTGCTTGTTAAGCTCGTCAAGACTCCAATCCGTTTTCACAAAATCCTACAAATGGTCACATTTACCGCTTACTATTCATGAGGTTCAAACTTCCAACTCGGGTTTAGTATCCGCCACCGAAATTTCGCGATCTCCCCGTAAATACACCATCCCGAGAATTATGGCTCGGCCCAAATTCAATAACAATCCGAGAATGGGACTCGGCCACATTATCACAGCAATGCCAACAACATCAATATTCAATTACAAACACATTCTAACACAAGTAACCTTCATTTCTACAAAGACAATTCCAACATACTTTCCTTTTCTCAAATTCATAATTCATATTAACATTTCATGTACTAACCACTATTTCTCGTCAATGCGAAGACTACGCAAGCCACACTAACTTCCACATCATCTTTCCAACAATCACAACTTCACTAGAATTATCATATTCTCATTTGCATCATAGAATACATATTAACAACGACTAGATTACTACATAGAACTTGGTTCATACTTCTCACACCATGCACATATATATCGGCCACCTCCTACATTCACAACTTCAACCAAAATCATCAAACTTTCATTTCCAATATAGTCCATAATAACCACAACTAGAATACTACATAAACTTAATTAATCTTGCTTACACAATACATACATACACACGGCCACACCATGCCAACTTCCATATTTTCATGAACTTTATCCATCCCACATACTACAATGTAAATGAACCCTTCATAACATATAAAAAGGATTAAGACTTACCTTCTTCCTTAACTTCTTCACTTGTCCAAGGTGTGGAATCGACGAAACGAATGGCCTATCTTCCGAAACAATTATACCACGTTGTAGAGGACCCTTGAATTAGTATAAATATCACAAGACAATAATTTTTTTGATGGCAAAATCTTGGTCCTCCTTTTTCTCCCTCTTGGCCGAATAGGCTCTCTCTTTCTCTCTTCTCTTTCTTTTTTTTTTGTTCCTTCTCTTGTCTTGAATTAGAAGAAGAACATATATATATATGTAGTTATTACAAGCATGTGAGGGGCACATGCCCCCTCAGAATTTTCTCTCTTTTTTCTTGATTTTTCTTTCTTTTTCTTGAATTTTTTTTCCAACACAAAAGATGACTTAATTGTCATCAATTTTCATCCTTTGTTGTCACATGGCCAATATGGCCTCTTTGGAATTTTCATGAACCTTGGGTGAAATTCCTATTTTGCCCCTCGACTTTTCTCAATATTACGATTTTGTCCCCAACCTTCCACATTATTTCCATTGGCCATTTTGCAAACTTTCTTTTTTATCCTGACCTTCCACAATATCTCTACTAATAATAGTCATAAATAATTTTATGACGACCTTGCACATTAAATGATTTTTTCTAAAATCGTCTCGCCCTTAACTTTCCACGACGACTTCGAATATCCAAACGTACAAAGTACGGGCTATAGCAAAAATGACTATATATGCAGCATACGATACGACACGATATATGACACAACATGATATGATATGAGACGATATGCTATGACATGACACGATATGCTATGATATGATACGACATGATATGATATGATACGAAATGACATATTCTACGTTCTCTTAATGTTATTCTCCGTCAGTAGTCTCGCCTTATGATTATCGATCCTTCAGGCGAGACAAAGCGTCCATGATTACTCCGTAATGCGATCGGAGGTTTCCGACCTTTCGTCACTCCGATGGATACATGACTTTCTTTGGGCTCTGCAAATGCCACCTGTATATGGGTTGGGGGGACGGGATACATGTATATGTGGGGAATGGGAAGGAAACATGTTTCATTGCCACCGGTCACCCCATCATCCCCGGACGCGGGATGCCGGACGCGGGATTTATGGGCGAAAGGAGTATTCCGCGCAATGTGGGCGAGCCGGCTTGTTCGGCGCCATGATACCATATGACCGTACAAAGTGTACGGCATCCGCCCTCAGTGGGCACTCATATGCACAAAGTCACAGCTTTACATGATATGATTCCTAAGTGTAACGGTTACTGCTTCACATGATATGATTTCTATGCACATGTGTCACATGACTTTACATGATATGTTCCATACGTACAGTTACAAATTTTTACACATGACATGTTCCATATGCACACAATTTTTACCCTTATACGTGATATGTCTATATGTACGATACTCTCTCACACATGATATGCTCTACATCTCCATACCGTTGTTACACATGATTACGTCTCTTGCTATGTTATCATCCGTGCCTTACATACTCGACATTGCTCGTATCGACCCTTTTTCTCCGGGGGCCGCGTTTCATGCCGTGTGGAACCCGTACGAGCCGAATCTAGCATAGAAGATATCCCAAATTGTTGAAACAGGCTCCACTTGTCCCGAGTGCCGCCGAGTCGAGCTCGCGCCATGATGCTTTGATCGAAGTTAGAGACTTTGCAGACAGTGTCGTGGGTGTTGGGTTGCCAGTCTGTAAACGGCTCCAGCAGCCGATATGTTATTATGTTTCGTGTCACGAGCCTTATGTGACGTCAGATTTTTCTTATGGAAAAATAAATTTTTATGTATTCATTTCTAACTGATTCATAAGTTCATATGTGTGAGAAGAGTTAGCGGGTTCGCTCGGCTCCGAAGATGGGGTCGGGTGCCCATCACACCCTAGTAAAGTCGGGGTGTGACAAGTATCTCAAATCTCTTCTTCAAGGATCCTTTTCTTTCAATTTATTCTTAAGGATGCTAATCCCTTAATCCAAATTGATAAATTAGGGATAAATTTGCAAATTTACCTAAACGGGAACCAGTTCTTTATCATACAATTCAAATCATTTCACTCTTTCCTTTGTCTGGCTTTTCAATCATAGACATTTCCTTCCTAGAAGAACCATTATTTTGCTCGTTCCATGAGAGTTCGTTGTCACTAGCTTTGTTCCAATTAAACGCGTCATCTCTTTATTACCTCCTTTGAGGTTCTTCTTTAACTCTTGGCCTTCGCTTAATTTTTTTTTTCCTGATTAGTCTTCCCTATAGTCTGACACACCCTATTTGTTGTTTGAGTTTATCAGTCACATAGATATTTAAAGTTCTTAGATACTCATTTCCTCTGTTTACCTTTGCGATTTAAGGCTTTTGTCTATTTCCCTCTCCTACACTGACCTTATCCTTTAGCCAACCAAATCTAGTTTCTTCTTTCAATACCATCGTAAGTCAATGTACTATCGCATCTATTTCCCACGACCCGCTCTTTCATTTGCCTAGCTCATACTGTTCTGTAGTTCTTCTTTACTAAGTGGTTGTACCATAGTCAGGTGTCATATTTCCTCCAACATCTTGTCGATCCTTGTCCTAATCATAAATACCCATAAAATATATCTTTTTCTTCCTCGTTTCATCCCTTTCGACTTCCCTTTTTGATGTCGTAACTTGTTCATATTCATGTATATCCCTCGCATATTCATCCTATTTCCTTTATTATCGCATCTCTGCACTCCCTATCAAGACCATTGTGTTATGGCATCAATGTTTGCTTCTGGCCAATCCTACGAACTTTATTAATCGCGTAACTTCTTTAACCAATTCATTAACACACCTTCTCTTACTCTTATCATCATAGTTTCCCTGAATTTCCCTTTACTCAATAAACGCCCTTTTCCCATTTGCCATTCTACAATAATTGCTTGGGAGTCTGTAGAACATTCCACTATAAGTACAAATCCGTTCTATTGCAAAGATCATTTCTTGGGGTGCTTTTCCATTTTCTAGGTGAGCGTATCAATATGGCTTCATATTTACCCCTCCGGGTATACCTTAAGAGTCAGAAATCCCTTGACACTTTTTATAAAATCTGATTATTCTTCCTCAGGTTACATCCATATCCATCGTTATTATACTTCGATCCTATCTACCAAAATCTATTTTCGGGATTTTCGCATTTGCCCTTTATCACCTTTTGCCACACTCTATCCTTCCTGTCTGAATTTGTAGGACTTCTTAGCATATTTTTCTAAGTCCTGATTATGAGTTTCTGGCGATATAGCCTTAATGAACAATCTCCACCCGAACACCTACTCTACTTTTTTTCATAATCCAACATCGCTCTTATTTTTCTCGTCGTCAAGTGACCTTCACAACATTCGTCGAAAAAAATCAAGGAAACCTTCTCATAAGGATCAACTATTACACCGAAGTTGGTATGATCTTCATTTCTTTAATCGGTCAACAACATTGCATATTAGAAATTATATAAATAATCCAGAAGGCAATCATAGTTGTAGCCCAGCTTACATAACCACTTCTCATTCGTGGGTCCGAGGTCGTCATTAGTATTAGAAGTAACTTGGTCATAATGATTCTCAGAATAGTACCAACTATCGAATACTCAGAGTCCCTTTGAAGTTAAATAACTGGTGACTTCTGAATCCCAAAGTAAACTTACATCATATAGGGAAGTTAATAAAACGAGTCCATGTGTCTATTATCAACCCGTCCTGATCCTATATATACATACTTCTAAAATGAAGCCTTCCCCTACTCATTAACTTCCTTTTTCCTTATCAATATCTCTTCGTTATCTCTTACTTGTCAATCTATGAATCGCAATACTGTACTTGAGTCCTTAAGGTCGGCTTTCCCTATATCTTCAATGAGCCTCAGTGCTCTGAAATCTTGTGTTACACCCCGTATCTTAGAACTAAGGTTAGACTCATATCATTAGAGTTTTAGTGAAAAAACTTAAGCTTTGAACGTTTTGCGAAAATTGTGGATAGGAATGATAGGCCTACTTCGGGCAGTGATAACTCCTTGATTAGTTGGAATTTGGGAAAGTTCCCTCAATGAAAGTTGTAGCACGTAAAAATAGCTTTCTAACTATATAAGGACCATGCCAATCAGAGATTGGAGCAAGGAGATATGATCGTCTCAAGATGGCTAATAGTAAGGCGTTTAAAATTCTATAGAATCGGCTAAGTTTTTAATACGTCTGCCTTCCAGTCAAATTTCGTGAAAATACGTTGGGAATTTGAGGAAACTTGAAACATGAAAGTTGTAGCTCTTTGAAATATATTTCCAACGGATTATGGAGCCCAAACAAAGCTCTGTACAAGAAGTTATGTCCATTTTACCAAACACTGTGCAGAACCGATACAGGTCCGTTGTGAGGGCGCGTGCGGGCGAGTGAGATGGCCTCGCGTCGCACACCGATAGCACAAAAACCCCTTCTCTAAATATTGACTTGATGGGGTCGTACGCTGCACGTGCGTCGCGGTACCATCGCATAACAGGTCAGGTTTCGGGTCAAAAGTCGGGATTTGGCATTTTAAGTTATATTTAAGCTTGGGGTTTATTTTCCTAACACCCCTAGTCACGAAAAATTAATGAAGGTTGTGGAGCTTCATGCCCACCAAGTGTTTGATAAAATGCTTAGATGATCAAAGCACGGATATTGTTGCTAATATAGAATCCTTATGATCTGTATTGCTATAGATTAAAGTCGAAGGTGTTATATCCCGTATTTTGTACATTGGATAATCCGAGTTAACCACGATAAGTTAGGGACAAGACTTACGAAGTCGAGACTTTTAACCACGATGTTGCTTATGATTTTGTGCCATGGAGTATTAAGGGAAAATTTGGGGTCAAAAATGAATTAAGAAAAATTACTAATTCATGAATTTGGAGGGCCATGTGGCCGGCCACATGGGTGTGGGCCAAGGGCCACATGGAAGGCTAATATATGTGAGTAAAAGATGACTAAGTCATCATTTTCATCTTCTTCAACACTTAGAGAAAAATTGAGAAGCTTGGAGAAAGAGAAGAGGGAGTATTCAGCCATAGGCAAAAAAATTGAAGTCCAAGAACCTTGATAAAAAAAAATAGTTTCTTCTAGAAAATTAACTAATTGAAGGGTCCTTGTTAACATGGAGTTATTGTTTGGATCAACAAACCATTTGTTTTCATCATTTGCAACCCTAGCCAAATTGTGAAGTTAAGAGAAGAAAAGGTAAGGTTTAATCTTGTTTTTATATGTTATGAATGATGTATGCATGTTGTAGTATGTAGAAATGAATGAACTTATGGAAATATGCATGATTGAAGTTGAGCCGTGTATATGGCTTGTAAGCCGTGTAGGTGTGTGTTGTGTGGGAGTGATGAATTAAATTCCATTTAGCATGTTTGGTTGTTGTAGTGTGTTGAAATGGATGGAAATCATGAAACTTGGGTGTTGATGTTGTTGCCGAATATAACCTCCCATGTATGGCAAGGAATGAATTAATTTTATTTAGTGTTTTGGTTGTTGTTGTTGTGTGGATTCTATGTTGATAATGGAAGTTTAATGATTCAAATTGAAGTTGAAAGTGTGGTGGGCTGTTTTAGTGGCCAACGTGATTCTTATGTAATTTTTATAGTTATGAGAATGACATTGTTAAAGCGTGGATTGTTAGTGTAATTCATGAATTTGGAAGAGAGAAATGGGTTATTGTGTTGTTCTCGGGTTTGGAGTGGTTTCGGGTGAGGTGGTACCTTGGTTGGGTTGTTTGAAATATTGTGTGTGTTATACCCCATACTTTGTACGTTGGAATATTTTAAGTTGGTTGCGATGAGTTATGGACAAGACTTTTAATTTTTGGTTTTTGTTGATTTTTGTTAAAAGTGCACAAGTTGCATACTCATCTTTTATTGATATAGAGCATTAAGGGTAAATTTGGAATAAAGAAACTAAGGGCTAGAGGTTGGAAAAAAATTTCATGAAGTGGCCAAATGGCCATGTGGGCCGTGGGACCTAGGTGTGGTTCCCACACATGAGTTGGCCAAATAAAATGCATCCAAGCCATAAGTGGGCCATGGACACATGGATGAATCATGTATGCATATAATAAATGACAAAGCAAGCTTAATTCATCATTTTCACTCTAGAAACTTGGAGAAAAATGGAGGAGAAAAAGAGAGTGAGTAAATTTCAAGTCACAAAATTGGTGCCAAGAAAAATTACCCAAAAAAATTATTTCTTCTAGCAATTCAACTCGCTTAGAGGTGTATAACAACATGGAGTAGTTGTTGGAGCAAGTAAAGCCTTTATTCATGCAATTCCCAACCCTAGCCAAGTGAAGAACAAAGTGGAAAAGGTGAGTTTTAATCCTCTTTTAATATGTTATGAATGGTTTGTGCATGTTTGGGTGTTGTTGTAGTATGTGGAAATGAATGAAATTCATGAAATCATGGTGTTGATGTTGTGGCCGAAAGTGGGCTGTTTTATATGGCAAGGAATGACCCAATTTTATTTAGTATTTTTGGTTGTTGTTGTCATGGATTATGTGATGAGGATGAAGGTATTGAATGATTCAAGTTGAAGTTGTAATTGTTGTGTTATGGCTGTGTATATGCTATGTTGTGTAGAAGTGAAGAATTAATTCTCTTTAGTATGTTTGGGATGTTATGTTGCGGATTCTATGATGAAAGTGATGGTTTAATGATTTAAATGGAAGTTGGAGTCGTTTGTAGGTTGTTAGAGAAGATAATGTGATTTTAATATAGTTTCTTCAATTTATGGGAATGATGTTGCTAACATGCGGATTATTGATATGGTTTATGAATTTGAAAGAAAGAAATGTGTTGTTAATGTTCCTATGGAAATTGGAAGGTTCGGATTTGTATGTTGGTTGGTCGTTTAATGTTTATTGCTTAATCGTTTGAAGCCTTCTTGAATCTTGTTTGAATGGTTTTGGATTGGTATTTGAATATGACGTCGTCGATATTAGTTTGAATGTATGAAATTGAATTGAGTATGTGAGCATTAGTGTTGGTTTGACTATGTGTTGGTATATATGTATGTAGTTGTAGTGAACATAATTGGAATGTTGTCGGAATGTGTGGAGAAGAATTATTAATGTTCGAATGCGTTTTGAATCACTTATGGACATTATTAGTATGGTTGTTGGTTTGGTTGTTGTTGATTTGGCCGAGTTGAATTCTCGGGGTTGTGAATATATATGGGGAAGTCTTCTAAATTTACCAGAAAAGTAATGGCTTGGAATTGGATTCTTCGATGTCTATGACTAACATTTGATATCTATTAACGTTGTGTGAGACCTTCATAGTCGAGACTTGAGTTCGGATTAACTTAGGAAGCGGCTAAGGTATGTAGAGCTTACCTTTTCCTTCTTTTGGCATGTCTTAGAGATGACTAAGCTATGATACGATATAAGCCTTGGGGTAATTCTATTCGTAAAATCCGAACATGTTTATGATTCATATTTGCTTTGTGATGTTGGCATCCTTAATATGGTCAAGCTATGATCCGTATGTCCCATATGATTGGATTTGAAACACTATGTATACGGTTTGTTCGAAAGGATCTTATGTCTTTGTATGACTAAATTTCAAAAGTTGCATAAAAGTTTTGCTTTCAAAGAAGTTTTGTTCCCGAAACGATTCCGAAACTACGAACGGCCGCAACTTTCAAGAAAAAGCTCGGATTGCTTTGATATCTTCGCAAATGACTTCATGACGAGTAAAGACTTTAATTTTCATAGGCGGGCCCGGATTGGGACGCTCGTCGAAGTGGTCCGCGACTCTCTATGTTTGGTTCTAACGACCTATTTTTGAAAGAATTCAATATGACTATCTTTCAAAACTCCCGATATGATTACTTATTTATCGGTTGAGTCCGAAATAAGGATTTTCATGCACATGATTTTGATACGTAACTATGGTTTCTACGGTACGGTTTGATATGTTCCCGAGTGATATTCGGAAGAAAATCGGTTGACTACGCGGCTTATAAATGATGGCTCGTTTTGGATTAACTTTGAGTCTTTGAAAATGTTTCTCAGTATTCGGTTACTCACAAGGTCGGCTAAATCGTGCATTCGTTGTTACATTTTTCGCCAAGTCCGGGCCGGTTATGATATTGTGCGCCCGACGCATACTCCGAAATATGATGTGTCCGACGCCGAGCCCTTTCGGCCGGGGTGCGTGTATATATGCCACGTTATATGTTATATGTATGTATTCGGAATATGATCGGTTGGAATCGGAGGCGGTGGTGGGCAAACCCAATAGTGGGGCAAACCCAATGGTGAGGCAAATTCCACACTGGTTTAGGCAAATCCCACATTAGTTTAGGCCAATCCCACATCGGTTAATGTTGTTACACCTCGCATTTTGCGCGTATTTGGAAAATTGGAAATAACTTCGATTTTAAGGAATAAGGTCATGTTTGGACTTTTTTCTTAAAATGGTATGTCGGATATGGAAGTTTGAATGTGGGAAAAAGGGAGGAAGTCTAAGGGCAATTTTGAAATTTTTGAAATGTGCTCTAAATTACAAAATAAGATCACAACCAATTGGGCTCAAAAAAAATTATGGAATTAAGGCCCAAATTAAGGGCGGCCGGCCAAGCCAAAGGGCCCAATCCATGTTCCATTAATTTTTCCATGTGATTAATTAACTTAAGGGGCCTTGTTTATATA
>NW_026720234.1:0-10423 GCF_029784015.1 Lycium ferocissimum
GAAAACCCCCCGCTTCCTAAGCAACAAACCACGCTGGGGTTTCCCCAAGATCACAACAATGACATTGGATACTAACATTAGTTATAGGCACTTAGGAATTCAATTCCAAGCTAGCACCTTATCTCAGAATTTGGACAAGATTTATAAATTCAACAACCCCGAGAATTTAACTCGGCCAAATCATCAACAACAATACCAACAATCATACTAACAACATCAACAATCAATTCAAAATGCATTCTAACGTTAGTAACTCTTTTCTACATACTTGGCAACATTCCATTTATATTCAATTCAACTACATACATTCAAGCCAACATCATCGCTCACATGTTCAGGTACTAATCCGAGATCACTTAAGCAAGATTCTAGAACATTTCAAACAATCCGCACAATATTCCAATCAACCCAACCATTACACCACTCCACCTGAAAACCTCCAAATGCAATAAGAACAACAACAACGCATTTCTTTCTTCCCAATTCATGAACTACATCAACAATCCACACGTTAACAACATCATTTTAAAAAAATACAAAATCTATGTTAAAATCACATTAACTTCTACAATAGCCCACAAACAGCTACAACTTCCACTTGAGCCATTAAACCTTCATTCTCATCATAGAATACATAACAATAACAACCAAAATACTAAGTAACATTAGTTCATCACTCCTACACAACATAGCACCCACACGGCCAAGCACCAACACTTATGATTTCATGAATTTCATTTATTTCTACATACTACAACATGCACAAACCATCCATAACATATAAAAGAGAAGATTAAACCTTACCTCTTCCACTCCACTTCTCCCACGGCTAGAATTGCAATTTGCAAGAACGAATGGTTTACTTGCTTCCACAACTATTCCACGTTATAGAGGACCTTCCAATTGGTTGAATTGCTAGAAGAAAATATTTTTTTGATCACTACTTGAAGGCTTCAACTTTCGGGTGATTCATGGCCGAATGGTTCCTTTGGTTTTTCTCCAAGTTTCTTGAATTTTCTAAGGGGTGAATATGATGAAGATGATTAATTTGTCATCTTTTAGCTACTTATATAATGTATCCACGTGGCCCATGGCCCACACCTATTGCACGGCCACATTGGCCTTATGTTTCATGATTTGTCAATTTCCCATCATTCACTTTTAACCCCAAATTTTCCTTAATATTCCATACCAATAAAATCATAAGCAACTTATGCCTTCAAACAATATCGGAGGTTAAAAGTCTCTACCTCGTATCCCGGAATAGTTTTGTCCTTAACTTATCATGGTTAGCTCGGATTGTCCCAACGTACAAAATACGGGATATAACAATATCTTTAAACAGAAGGAGCTGAAGTTGCGGCAGGGGAGGTGGCTAGAGTTGCTGAAAGACTATGATGTTGATATTTTATATCATCCTGGGAAAGCCAACGTTAAAGCAGTACGCACGTGCTCCGTAAGTCTATGGGTAGCTTGACGGACGTGCAACCAGAAAGGAAAGAAATAGTTCGTGAGATTTATCAGCTAGTTAGTCTTGGAGTCCGTCTGGCCGATTCTAGAGATACAGGGATTTCTGTCCGAAAAGTTGCCGAATCCTCTATTATGGAAGATGTCAAGCAACGCCAATATGAGGACCCTGTTCTAGCACAATATAGGGATACAGCCTCTGAAAAGGAGAAGACCCTATTCGAGATTACACCTGACGGAGTACTACTATATAGGGGCAGATTATGTGTACCTGAGGTTGCAGGACTACGGCGACAGGTTATGGGAGAGGCACATTATGCCCGTTATTCTGTTCATCCGGGATCAACAAAAATGTATCATGACCTCAGATGCTTGTACCGGTGGGATGGTATGAAGGGGGACACAGCGCAGGTTGTTGCTCGCGCCCAAATTGTCAATGTGGTGTTAAGATCGAGCATCGTGTTCGGTGAATTAATACGGTGAGGATGGAGATTTCGACTTGCAAGTGGGAAGTAATTAATATGGACTTCATTATAGGCTTACCTCGCACTCTCCGAAAGTATGACTCCATATGGGTTATCATCGATAGGCTGACAAAATCAGCCTATTTTCTTCCAGTCAGGACTACTTATTCAGCTAAGGACTATGCAAGGTTATATATTAAAGAAGATGGTAAGACTTCACGGAGTGCCCACATCTATTAAATCTGACAGAGGTGCTCAGTTTACAGCTAATCTCTGGAGATTATTTCAGGAAGGATTGGGGACCCAGTGAGTCTTAGCACGGTATTTCACCCTCAGTCTGACGGACAGGCCGAGCGTACTATTCGTACGCGAAGATATGCCGAGGTTCGTGTTATTGATTTCGCAGGTAGGCCGGGACGATCGTTTGCCACGTGTTGAGTTTGCTTATAATAATAGCTACCATTCTAGTATCCAGATGGCGCCGTATGAGGCTCTGTATGGCAGGAAGTGCAGGTCACCGATTGGCTGGTTGAGGTTGGCGAAACTAAGTTAATTGGCCCAGATATGATTCAAATAAGCGGCCGATAAAGTGAAACTCATTCGGGAACGGTTATTAGCAGCGCAGAGTCGACAGAAGTCATAAGCAGATAATCGATGTCGACAGTTAGAGCTCCAGATCGGCGATTAGGTATTTCTGAAAGCTCACCCATGAGGGGTGTTATGAAATTCGGCAAAAAGGGAAAGCTGAGCCCGAGATACATTGGACCTTATCAGATTGTCCGTAAGGTAGGCCAGGTCGCCTACGAGTTAGACCTACCAGCTGATCTGGAAACAATGCATCCAGTCTTTCACGTATCAATGCTTCTAAAAAATATAGGTAACCCTTCCAGAGTATTTCCCCTAGATGATATCCAGGTGACAGAAGAGTTATCCTACAAAGAGCAGCCTATAGCCATACTGGATCGTCAGGTGAGAAGGTTGCGTACTAAAGACGTGGCTTCCGTTAAGGTATTGTGGCGAAACAATAACAGGGAGGAAACGACCTGGGAAGCCGAAGAAGAGACGGGGAATAAGTATCCCTACTTATTTCCTATGCCAACGGGTAATCTAAACTCCTTAATTGGTTATGTTGATGGATGAATGAATTGTATGTGATAGCTATAAAAGGAACTCCCCCGAAGTGCTTATATGACCCGGTAAGACTAGTTTAACATTCGAGGACGAATGTTCTAAAGGGGGGGAGGATGTTATATCCCGTATTTTGTACGTTGGGGTATTCCGAGCTAGTCGTGACAAGTTAAGGACAAGACTATTTTGGAATACGAGGTAGAGACTTTTAACCTCCGATTTTGTTTTGGGGCATAAGTTGCTTATAATTTTATTGGTATGGAATATTAAGGAAATTAGGGGCTAGAAGTTAAAAATAAATATTTCATGAAATGGAAAAAAAAGGCCAAGTGGCCGTGTGGGGGTGGGCTCCCACCCATAGTTTGGCCAATTGCCTCAAGCCATGGGTGGGGCATGTGTCCACCTTATATGGGCTATGTATTGATATATATAGATGAGGGGTGACAAAGCAAGACAATTATTCATCTTTGCACAACACTAGAAACTTGGAGAAGAGAAGAGGAGAGAATTCGGCCAAGGCTGGCCGAATATGGTGCCATAAAATCTTGATCAAAAAAATATTTTCTTCTAGATTTTCGACCAATTGAAAGGTCCCTAATAACGTGAAGTAGTTGTTGGAGCAAGCAAAGCATTCGTTCTTGCAATTCTCAAACCCTAGCCAGGTTGAGAAGTTAAGGGATAGAGGTAAGATTTAATCTCCTTTTTCATGTGTTATGGATGATTTGTGCATGTTGTAGTGTGTAGAAATTCATGAAATTAGGTGTGTTGGGTTGTGGCTGTATAGGGACCGCTTTTGGTAGGTTATGGTGAATTGATTTTATTTAATATTTTAGGTTGTTGTTGTTGTTGTGGATTTTAATATTTGGAAGGTTTAATGATTCAAGTTGAAGTTGTAATCGTTTGTGGGCTGTTTTAGAAGCTAACGCGATTTTAATATAGTTTCTTGTATTTATGAGAATGATGTTGTTAATGTGTGGATTTTTGGTGTAGTTCATGAATTTGGAAGAAAGAAATGTGTTGTTGTTGTTCTTATTTAGTTTGGGTAGGTTTTGGGTGGAGTGGTATGTTGGTTGGGTTGTTTTGAATATTGTGCGGATTGTTTGAAGTGTTCTTGAATCTTGTTTGAATGGTTTCGGATTAGTACTTGAACGTGTGAGCATTGATGTTGGTTTGATTGTATGCGGTTGATTTGAACGTAAATGAAATGCCGTCGAATTATATAGAAAGGAATTACTAACGTTGGAATACGTTTTGAATTAATTATTGATGTTGCTAATATGGTTGTTGGTATTGTTGTTGATGATTTGGCCGAGTTGAATTCTCGGGGTTGTTGAATTTATAGGGGAAATGCTGCCCGAATTTCTGTAGATAAAGTGCTAGCTTGGGATTGAATTCCTAAGTACCTATAACTAATGTTAGCATCTAATGACGTTGTTGTAGATCTTGGGAAGCCCGAGACTTAAGTTCGGATTAGCTTAGGAAGCAGACGAGGTATGTAAAGCTTACCCTTTCTTTCTTTTGGCATGTCTTAGGTGTAAGTAAGATATGATACGAGCCTTGGGGTAACTCTATTCATAAGATCCGAGCATGTCTACGATTCTTATTCACTTCTTGATATTAGCATTTCTAATATGGTCGAGCCATTGTCTTTATGTCTTTTGTATGATTGGATATTAAATGTTGCATAAAGAGTACTTGTTCCTAAAGGATTCGGTGTCGAATAAGGTCCCTAACTTTCATAGACGGGCTCGGATCGCTTCGATACGTTCGTAGAGGATTCTATAACGAACAATGTCTCTAACTTTCATAAGCGGGCTCGGATTGGTTTGATATTTGTCCGTGGTCCCCGAGACTTTCCTTTGTATAGTTCTAACGACTTTCTGAAAGAACTTAACATGATTATCGTCGTAACCCCCGAGCGTTGATTACTTACTTATCCGTGAGTCCGTGATGACGATTTATACGCATATGGTTACTCACTACCCGGTCGTGCATTCTGTTGTTACATCTTTCGCCGAGTCCCGGGCCGGTTATGTCATCGTGCGCACTATGCTATATTCTGGAGTATGATGTGTTATAGTTCACCGAGTCCCTCGTTAGAGGACCGGGTACCGTATATATATATTCTGGCGTTATGATGTTTTATGGCGTTATGATGTGTTACGGAGTTATGATGTGTTACGGAGTATGATGTGTTATGGCGCCAAAGACGGGGTGGCGACCATATTCCCCGAGCCCCATGCATGATTTGTGTTTTAATAAGTAAGCATTTTGGTATTTTGGATATTTTACTTATTTTTTTGTACTTCTTGTTCCGGTTATGATCCTGTTTACTGTACTTCATGCTTTATATACTCAGTACATATTCCGTACTGACCCCCTTTTTTCGGAAGGGCTGCGTTTCATACCCACAGGTACAGATACTCGTCTTGGTGATCCGCCAGCTTAGGATTTCCATTCAGCTATCTTGGAGCGCTCCCTTGTTTCGGAGCCTATATTTTGGTACAGACACTTCCGTTGTATATATATGTATATGTCTATTCAGGGGTACGGCGGGGTCCTGTCCTGTCATATGATATGATCGTTACTCTTAGAGGTCTGTAAACATATGTGTGGGTTGTGAATAGTTACTGTTCAGTTATGTCTGTGTGATTTATGTTTTGGGCGCCCCCATTCGCAGTGGCAGCCTTGTCGGCTGCGTGGATATATGTTTTGGGATGTTGTGTATTATGACAGCCTTGCCGGCTTATGCGCGATATCATCTGCTGAAAGTTGTGACTGCGATATGTACATAAATGTGACAGCTTTGGGGCGCCGTTTCACTTTTCTGTATGTATAAGTTCTTGTTATGCTAGCTATGGTCTGATTGTAGTTAACTGGTGCGTACGAGTGCCCAGCTCGGGCACTAGTCACGTCCTACGGGGTTGGGTCGTGATAGTATCCGACGGAGGTGCCCAGTTTATAGCTAACTTTTGGAGATCATTTTATGAAGGAGCGGGGACCCAAGTGAGTCTTAGCACCGCATTCCACCCTCAGACTGATGGACAGGCCGAGCGTACTATCCAGACGCTAGAAGATATGTTGCGGAGCTCTCGTTTTATCGGTTTCGCAGGTAGCCGGAATGATCATTTGCCACTTGTTGAGTTTGCCTATAATAATAGCTACCATCAGCATCCAGCATGGCACCGCGTACGAGGCTCGTATGGCAGGAAGTGCAGGTCACCGATTGGCTGGTTCGATGTTGGTGAAACTAAGTTCATTGGCCCAAATATGATTCAGCAAGCAGTTGGTAAAGTGAAACTCATTCGGGGACGGTTATTAGCAGCTCAGACTCGACATAAATCATATATAGATAATCGACGTCGACACTTAGAGTTCCAGATCGGTGATTGGGTATTCTTGAAGGTGTCACCCATGAAGGGTGTTATGAGATTTGGCAAGAAGGGGAAACTTAGTCCGAGGTATATTGGATCTTATCAGATTGTCCATAGAGTAGGCCAGGTTGCCTACGAGTTAGACTTACCGAGTGATTTGGAAGCGACTCTCTCTCTCTCTCTCTCTCTCTCTCTCTCTTCCACGTGTCAATGCTTCATAAATGTATAGACGATCCCTCGGAGTATTTCCCCTAGATGATATCCAGGTGATTGAGGATTTATCCTACGAGGAGAAACCTATAGCCATACTGGATCGTCAGGTGAGAAGGTTGCGTACTAAAGACGTGGCTCCGTTAAGGTATTGTGGCGAAACAATAGCAGGGAGGAGATGACCTGGGAAGCCGAAGAGGAGATGACAAATAAGTATCCCTACTTATTTTCTATGCTTACAGGTAATCCAAATTCCTAGATGGGTTATTTTGATTGATGAATGAACTGTATGTGATACCTATACAGGAGACTCCCCCGAAATGCTTATAAGACCCTGTAAGACTAGTTTAACATTCGAGGATGAATGTTCTAAAGGGGGGGAGGATGTTATATCCCGTATTTTGTACATTGGGACTTTCCGAGCTAACCGCGATAAGTTAAGGACAAGACTATTTCGGGATACGAGGTAGAGACTTTTAACCTTCGATTTTGTTTTAGGGCATAAGTTTCTTATAATTTTATTGGTGTGGAAATATTAAGGGAAATTAGAAGTTAATTTATTCATGTTAATTATTTCATGAAATGGAAAAGGCCACAAGTGGCCGTGTGGCTTGGGGTGGGCTCCCACCCATAGCTTGGCCAAATTTGATTGCCTTAAGCCATGAGTGGGGGCATGTGTCCACCTTGTATGGGCTATGTATTTATATATATAGATGAGTGATGACAAAGCAAGACTTATTCATCATTTACACAACTCAAGAAACTTGGAGAAGAAGATGGAAAACCATTCGGCCATGGCTAGCCGAATATGGTGCCATAAATATTGATAAAAAAAAATAATTTTCTTCTAGATTTTCAACCAATTGGAAGGTCCTTATTAACGTGGAGTAGTTGTTGGAGAAATCAAAACATTCATTCTTGCAAGGCACAAACCCTAGCCAAGTTGAGGAATTAAGTGGTAAAGGTAAGGTTTAATCTCCTTTTACATGTGTCATGGATGGTTCATGTGTGTTGTAGTGTGTAGAAATAGATGAAATTCATGAAATTTTGTGTGATGGGTGGTAGCCGTATATGGGCTGTTTTGTATGACATGGTGAACAAAATTTATTTAGTATCTTTGGTTGTTGTTGTTGTGGATTCATGATGTAAATGAAGGTTTAATGGTTCAAGTTGGAGTTGTAATCGTTTGTGGGCTGTTTTAGAAGCTAATGTGATTTTAATATAGTTTCTTGTATTTATGAGAATGAAGTTGTTAACGTGTGGATTGTTGGTATAGTTCATGAACTTGGAAGAGAGGAATGTGTTGTTGTTGTTCTTATTGAGTTTGGAGATTTTGAGTTATGTTGTAGGTTGGTTGGGCTGTTTTGAATATTGTGTGGATTGGTCGAAGTGTTCTCGAGTCTTGTTTGAATGGTCTCGGATTAGTACTTGAACGTGTGACCATTGGTGTTGGCCTTATTGTATGTGGTTGATTTGAATGTAAACGAAATGCCATCGAATTATATAGAAAGAAATTACTAACGTTAGAATACGTTTTGAATTACTTGTTGATGTTGTTAGTATGGGTGTTGGTATTGTTGTTGATGATTTGGCCGAGTTGAGTTCTCGGGGTTTGTTGAATTTATAAAGGAAATGCTGCCCGAATTTCTATAAATGAAGTGCTAGCTTAGGATTGGATTCCTAAGTACCTATAGCTAATGTTTGGTGTCTAATGACGTTATTGTAGATCTTGGAATGCCCGAGACTTAAGTTCGGATTAGGTTAGGAAGCGGATAAGGTATGTAAAGCTTATCCTTTCTTTCTTTTGGCATGTCTTAGATGTAAATAAGATATGATACGAACCTTGGGGTAACTCTATTCATAAGATCCGAGCATGTCTATGATTCTTATTCACTTCTTGATGGTAGCATTCCTAATATAGTCGAGCTATGGCCCTTGTGTCTTTTGTATGATTGGATAGTAAATGTTGCATAAAGAGTTCTTGTTCCTAAAGGATTCTATGTTGAATAAGGTCCCTAACTTTCATAGACGGGCTCGGATCGCTTCGATACGTTCGTAGAGGGTACTAAAGCGAATAATGTCCGTAACTTTCATAGGCAGGCTTGGATTGGTTTGATACATGTCCATGGTCCCCGAGACTTTTCTTTGTATAGTTCTAACGATATTTTGAAAGAACTTAACATGACTATCGCCTTAACCCTCGAGCGTTGATTACTTACTTATCTATTGAGTCCCAAAGGATGATTTATATACATATAACTATTTACCACTCTGTGTGTGCATTCTATCTTGCATCTTTCTCCGAGTCCCTCACTAGAAGGCCGGGTTATGTATATCTATATATGGAGTATGATGTGTTTTCTGGAGTATGATGTGTTTTCTGGCGTCATGATGTGTTCTGGAGTATGATGTGTTATGGAGTTATGCTGTGTTCTGGAGTATGATGTGTTACGGAGTTATGATGTGTTATGGCACCAATGACGGGGTGGCGACCATGTTCACTGAGTCCTATAATGGGCCGGATATGTTTTCTACTATTAATATGCATGATTTGTATTTCAAGAGTAAGCATTTTGGCATTCTGGTTATTATACTTGTTTTCTGTACTTCTTATGCATAATCGTGTTTCAAAAGCTAGCATTTGGTATTCTGGCCTTGGTACTTGTTCTCTGTACCTCTTATTTTGGATATCTTCCTGATCACTATATCTCATGCTTTACATGCTCAGTACATATTCCGTACTGACCCCCTTTCTTCGGGGAAATTCGCGTTTCATGCCCGCAGTACGTACGCTCGCTCCGGTGATCTTCGGCCTAGGATATCTATTCTACCTTGGAGCGCTCCCTTATTCCGGAGCCTATATTTTGGTACCGACACTTTCGCTGTATATATATATATATATATATGTCTATTCAGGGGTACGACGGGGCCCTGTCCCGTCATATGATACGATCGTTACTCTCAGAGGTCTGTAGACATATGTGTGGGTTGTGAATAGTTGCTTTGTTCGATTATGTCCGTGTGATTTATGTTTTGGGCATCCCCATTCACAGTGGCAGCCTTGCCGGCTGCGTGTTTATATGTTTTGGGATGTTGTGTATTATGACAGCCTTGCCGGCTTCTGTGCGGTATATATGTATATATATGCGACAGTTTTGAGATGACGTCTGACCTTTGTATATGTATAAGTTGTTTGTATGCTGATTATGGTTAATAGGTGTGTACGAGTGTCCAGCTCGGGCACTAGTCACGGCCTACGGGGTTGGGTCGTGACACGTTGATTGTAGAAACAAGACAGTTCGGTTTCAGTTTCCAGGGGAGCCAACTATAGAATGGCTAGGGAGTACTGCATCGCCGAGGGGTAAGTTTATTTCATACCTCAAGGTAAGGAAGATGGTTAGAAAAGGTTATATTTGTCATTTGGTTCGTGTGCATGACTTGAAAGCAGAGACACCGACTCTTCTCATCAATTCCGTAGTCATGAATTTCCTGATGAACTTTCAGGTCTTTCTCCTGAGCGGGAGATAGAGTTCACTATAGATGTGTTGCCAGATACTCAACCCATATCTATTCCTCCTTACAGAATGGCACCTGCAGCTTAAAGAAGCGAAGGAGCGGTGAGGATTTATTTGAGAAAGGGCTTTATTAGGCCCGGCACATCGCCTCGGGGAGCACCGGTATTGTTCGTGAGAAAGAAAGATGGGTCACCGCGGATATGTATTGATTATAGGAAGGAAATTTGAACAAGGTGACCATAGAGAATAGATATCCCCTCCCCAA
>NW_026720235.1:0-10605 GCF_029784015.1 Lycium ferocissimum
TATACACACATATAAAACCCAAAAATGTCCCTGGGCCCCTTTAAGGCTGTGGCCGGCCACCTCCCCTTTTCTTCTCTTTTTTTTTTTGAATTTCCAAGTCTCCAAATCTTCACTTTTGGCCCCCCATATTTCATGCAATACTAGTTTCCATGACTTCACTCTTTACCCCAAGTTTCTTAATGTTTCCATCCAATGAGATTCATAAGCAACTTAAGCTCTAAAGCATACAAAAGTCTCTACTTCATCTCCCGGATCCTTTGCCCCAACTTTCCAACTAGTCCGGAATGTCCCGACGTACAAACGGGGTATAACATCTACGCCAACAAATATTGGAGGAGGTTCATTGTTTCGTTATTCTATCCACTCAGAACGACAAAAATGTATCATGATCTTAAGTCCTTATATTGTGTGAACGGGGATGAAGAAAGATGTAGCAGAATTCGTAGCCGAATGCCCCAACTGTCAACAAGTGAAAATAGAGCACCAAAAGCCGAGCGGATTTGCTACAACTATAGAGATCCCGACTTGGAAGTGGGAGGTGATTAATATGGATTTCATTACCGGTTTACCCCGTACTCGACGTAAGTTTGATTCTATATGGGTAATTGTTGATAGACTCACCAAAGTCAACCCATTTCTTACCCGTCGAACGACTTATGTGGCGGAAGATTACGCTAGGCTCTATGTTAAAGAGATAGTGAGACTCATGGTGTTCCGGTATACATTATCTCGTATAGAGGAACCTCGGCTTACGGCAAATTTCTCTGGACATCTTTTTCGGAGGGTCTAGGGACCCAAGTGAGCCTTAGCACGGCGTTTCACCCACGTACGGATGGGTGGGTTTAACGCACCATCCGTACCTCGAAGATATGTTACGGCCCGTATGATAGATTTTGGGGAAATTGGGATGATCATTTGCCACTCATTGAATTTGCTTACAATAATAGTTACCATTCTAGCATTCAAATGGCCCCGTACGAGGCCTTATATGGCCGGAAATGTAGATCCCCAATTGGGTGGTTTGAAATTGGAGAAGCTAAATTAATGGGGCGGAGACTTGGTCCAACGAGGCCGTGGAAAAGGTCAAGCTTATAAGAGATCGATTGCTAGCGGCTCAAAGTCGTCAAAAGTCTATGCGGATAATCGCCGAAGAGACTTGGAGTTCGAGGTAAAAGATTGGGTGTTCTTGAAAGTGTCTCCAATGAAGGGGCGTCATGAGATTTGGCAAAAGGGAAGCTTAGTCCCGGTATATGGCCTTATGAGATTGTGCGCAAAGTGGGCAAAGTGGCCTATGAATTAGATCTACCTCCGCATTTGGAGTCGGTTCATCCATTTTCCATGTCTCAATGCTTCGAAATGTGTTGGAGATCCCACGAGGATCGTCCCGATAAATGATGTTCAAATGACGAGTGTTAACTTATGATGAAATACCCATTGCCATATTAGATAGGCAAGTACGGAGGCTTAGAAACAAAAAGGTAGTCTCAGTTAAAGTTCTATGGAGGAATGACAGTCGAGAGGAGATGACATGGGAAGCGGAAGACAGTATGCGATCCAAGTACCCGCATTTATTTCGGCCCTTGGACGGGGGCCAAGATGAAACGTCAAGATCACGAGGTATGTGTACTTTCTTTTTATGCTTTTGGGTCGTGTGTGGCCAAATTCGTAATGCTATTATGTTGTAGCCCTGTGTGGCATCGATATTTTGAGTTGCTGTGACAGGTTGGTAGTGCTATAGGATAAAGGGAACTCTGGCGAAATTTTTACTGAATTCCCCAAGACTTTAACATTCGAGGACGAATGTTCCTGAGGGGGGTAGAATGTTACACCTCGGAAAATTTTCCGTTGGTACGCAAGCGGACGAGCTAGTGATGAGTGCGAGGAGTGCGAGTGTATAATGTTTCATGGGCAATGTAAGTAAATGAGCTAGTAATGCATGAAAATGGATGAGGACGATTAGAACGAAAAGTCTTAGAAATACGAAAAGGGTTGCGGATTTGAAATCGCCGGTGGTCGTAAAGTGCAAATACGGACCAACCGGTATACGGTCCGTAACCGGGAGGTCGTAAACTGCTATGCAAAACTTCAACTTTCGGCACCGAGAAATGGTTAAATACGACACGGAGAACGGACCGTGAAGTGATTTACGCCCGTAAACCATGGCCGTAAATCACCATGCATGTTGCACTTAAGGTTTCGTTTCAGCTTAAGCTTAAAGACGACCGCGAGGGACGGTCCGTGAAGTGGAGTACGGACCGTAAACCTCCATGGACGACCACCGTGCACCCCAAAGACAGATTTTTTTCAAGTCATTAAATATAAGGACCAAGACTTGTTTATTTCATTTCATCATTTCACTACTTCTCTCTAGAACCTCTCTCTACATTTATTACACAAGTTCTCAAGGATATTTGAGGATCAACAACACTAAATAAGTGGATCAAGAGTAAAGGAAATCATCAAAGGTCATCCTAGCCAAGAAATCCAAATGGAGAAAAACTAGGTTTTGCTCAAGGAGGAGTATTAGCAACCAAGGCTTATTCCTAAAGCATCTAAGGTAAGATTCATGATATTTATGTGTTGTTTAAGGTACTTGGGAGTTGAAATACTTGGTCTTTATAGGAGAATAGCAAAATGGGTTGTGAATGATGAATAGTGACGTTTTTGAGGCATAGTTGGAATTGGATCATGAATGTTGTTGGGTTGTGATATAAATGTGTTATAAATGGTGTTAAGAACATGAACTAGACACTTTAGACGAATGGATGAAGTTGGGCATTATGACCATGATTATGGGTAAATTAGAGGCAATTGAGAAAAATCTAGATAATGTGAATAGTGTGAATGACTAATGGCTATTGTTATGATATTAATGAAGGTTTAAACGCTATCATCGGAAGGAGTCGTACGAGCATAGAATAGTGCGACAAAAAGGTATGTAAGGCTAACCCTTCTTTCATAAGGCATGATTCTTGGCCAAATTCCTAATTCCTCTATATGAGTATGTTGTGCCTACTTGGTTGACACTCCGAGCTCATAAGCTCACAAGCCATCGTGTACTACTACTTGACCAAAGTTCTTCATACGACTAGCAAGTCTATAATGTAGGTAACGATAGTGATGATGTTAGTATGGTGACAAGAGTAAAAAATGATGCTAAAGATGCTTACGAGCTATTATATGTATGGGTGCCTACAAAGGGCTATAATGAGTCCCCGAGCTCGTGGTGCCGGGTAGGAATATGTGTATAAGAGCATATGTATAATAATATGTGTATATGTATATGTATATAAAGCATATATACGACTACGAAACGCGCGCACACCTCTCCGCAGATGGTACGGACAACCCCTGCCTTGGTAAGGCTGTGTAGATACAACCACGAAGCCCCGTGGGGGCAGGGTAGATACTCCCTCGAGCCTTGGTTGGCCAAGTAGATGTGAAACACCGAACCTTCGTGGTCGGGCACGCTATATAAAAGCTATATATATGATATCTATATGAGTAAGAATAAGTGATAATGTATAACATCTACGTGAGTACGAATGAGCTAAGTTACGTATATGACATCAATTAGAGTACGAATATGTTAAGGCTATGTAAGTGCCAAGTAAGGGCTATGTAAATGCGATGTGTATGATATGACTATGTGTGTGTGATGCGAATGCGAATGTGCAAAACTTTGTAAAGGAATGTAGATGAGTGCATGTATGCGAGAACAAACTCAAAAGGGGTACGGTTACTATTATGTGATACGGAAGACGATGTGTACGAGTAAGTGATAGGACGATGATGTTATTGTCTCCCCTCATATGCTATTTCGTACGTTGCCTATTATGTTTCTATATTGATGATTGATCATGCTTTACATACTCGGTACATTCTTCGTACTGACGTCCTTTTGTTTGTGGACGCTGCGTCATGCCGGCAGTGCGGGGGAGACGATTGGATTCATAGTCGCGTTATTCAGAGATTTTCTTAGCACGGCTCCATCTCTGTTCGAGCCATAGCTTTTGGGTACTTATTCTTTTGTGTACATAATTATGGGCATAGCGGGGTCCTGTCCCGCTCATATGATATGTCATACTCTTAGAGGCTCGTAGTCACGTGTATGTGGATAGACATGTCTGGCCTTGTCGGCCTATATTTTTTTTATATATATCATTTGGCCGGCCCGTCGGCCCATGTACGTTGTTGTGGCACAGATGCCCGTGATATGATATATGATGATCGTTGTCCAAATGGGACTATTACGGTGTATAATTGTAATGCATGAAACGACCGTGGCTCACCTAGATGTCATGTGGTTATATGATAGGGGTACCGGCGGGATAGCACCGGGTGCTCGTCGCGGCCCCTAGTCGGGTCGTGACACGGAGTTGAATCAAGGCCGTACTCTCGGAAAATGTATTCCTTGCTTTAAATTAAATCTGTCCGCTCTAGCTCGGCGGACTTGGTGTAAGTAGTGGCCCAACGAAAGCACCCACAAATTCTTGCCACACGGGAGGAGGCGCATTTTCTTGCCTCGATGCTCTCGATTATAATACCATAAAACCGCCATCTCGGAGTCTATATGATGCCAACTCCGGTTCGGTCTCGAAGCATGAATAACCGCGCGCTCCTCAACATTTCGTCAATAAAACCTTGCGGGTCTTCATCCCGCTTGGACCCAAAGAAGTCGGAGGATTAAGGCTCATGAAGTCACGGGCTCTAGTACTAGATGAACGATCACTTGGGCCCGCATTTTGCCTCCGTGCCTGGCTTGACACCAGTGAGTCAATAAATTAATAGCCTCGGCTACTTGTGGCTCCGAAGCAGTGCCGAGGCCCAGGACGGAGCCGGGAAGCAGAAGCCCTTTCTTGCCCCTCTGCGATAGGAGGAGTAGTAGAGGCATTAGATAAACCGTGACGTGATTCCCCTTCCTCTATATTCAGGCGGCTCTCTTTCCGTCCGCCTTTGTCGTAGTCTTGCCCTTCGGCGGCGCTTTTGACAGCGGCATTTACGAAATCATAGCACATTCGTTAGGGAGGTATATCTTATACACGCCTATCGCACGATCTCATATGAAGAAGGATGGTCATTTTTCCTAAATGCCCGTAGCCCCTTGTTTATTAGCGTGGCGCGCAACACACCATAAACAAGACTCTACTAGACACGGCTCGTAGACAACTTTCCTAGGAGCGAAGCTGCTTTGATACCACTTTTGTCACGACCCAGTTACTGGTCCGCGACGGGCATCCTGAGTCGACCACCGAACACGGCTCATATTACTTGCTTATTTGCTATCATTCGTACTATATACTACCGTAATCATATAAAATTGTCATTTTCCGCATACGTTAACTTTTATAAACATAAGCCTCTCGCTATCAAAATAACATATATACAAATACACGGAGACCATGGGGCCATACTACCCACACGTACGTGACTACGAGCCTCTCGATGGAATACTAGACATATAGACGGGACAGACCGTCGTGCCCAAAATGTGAATATACAAATATATACCAAAAGAATAATCAAAGCACCTCCGACGATGGAGTGCTCACAAATAAACCAACACTCTAGGGATCAAAGACTCTGCCTCCTTCTGTTGTGGCATGAACACCGGCGTCCAAAGAAGAGGGACGCGTAAGAACATTGTCTTGAGTATGTAAGTAAATGAAGCAAACATAACACGGAAAATCGTAAATCATGAGATGAGGGTATAACCCGCGCCATCCTTACATATGATTTCGCCACGCACATTCATCATACGTAAATACATCACATACATAATCACAAAAGATGCGGCATTGTTACATCAATCATATGTCATTATATCGTTCGCGTCCGGAGGCTACCTCCCCCGACATGTCCGCCATACTCTCGACGGTGGAACCATGTCCGCCAAGTAAGCGGTTCTCTCGGCAATTGCGGTGGAATCATAGCAGCCCGCCGTAGCGGTGACATGTCCGGCCAATTAGGCGCGGTGGAATCATATTATCACACATACCATGCATCTCATACATTTGTCACCATTACATTCAATTCATAGACATATCGTGGCTTATCATGATGTTACCATAGTTTAACATTCTTAGTTATATACACATGTACATACATTAAGCTCGCGAGTGGCTATATTTATATCGGGGTGACGTAAGGTCGTAAACCCCCGGTCATGTTATGGATTAGCATAAGAGTCATATCTCACCTTGGAGGAATTTATGATTTAAGGCGAGCACGTATAAGAGGAATTGCCAATGGACCGTGATCCTCATCATTGATCTCATAGGAACATTATGTCGTGGTCGTTAGAGTCTTTGTTGCGTTCATAGCGTATTTCTTATCCAATATCGTACTCATGGACGTAAACATTTCATCTCAAGGAACATAAAAGATCCGTGAAGGAAGAGGGAAATCGTATATAAGATTCATGCCTTGGAAGGAAGGGTAATGCCTCACATACCTTTTGTCGTTAGCTACTTTATAGCTTGCTCAACCTCCTTTGTTGTCCTCGTCTTTACCTTCAAGAGAGTTCGTATCGTCGTTAGCTAGGCAATTATAAAACCATGCCTCTTAAGGCTAAAGAAAATTGGGCAGCGTTGCCTTTGTTTATACTACTTTCCGCCATATTCCATATCAACTCCCCCAACACCATAACAACCATCACAATATCGCTAATAACAATCGTCACTCATTCCCATGATTTACATTTCATAATTTCACTTAAATTCTCCATATTCATGACTAAGGTTTATTATCACATTCATTCACTTGTAATACTTATTCCATGCTCAAAATATCATTTGTAACATACTCACAATCTCCACATAATCATTTTCGTGATTCATCGCAACTACTATTCAACAATGACATTATTTCCCCCATTTATGACCCATTTTCTTTACTCTTTCATAATCTAAGTGTTTCATCTTAATAATACTTCAATCAACATCTAAAGTTCATGAAACTTACCTCAAATGGTAGAGGAATAAACCTTGAATGATGATACACCTTCTAGCACAAAACCCTATTTCTTCTCTCTTGGAATTCCTTGCCTTTGGCAGCTTTAATGGAGTTTATTAAGCTCGATTCTCCTCAAATCTTGTTATTGATCCTTGATCTCCTTAGTTTTCTTGTGGATGAAATGTTTGGAAGTTTCTAGAGGTGTGGAGAGGTTAAAGTCGTGGTTGAGAATGAATAAAATGAAGTGGACTTGACATTTAAAGGCTTGGGGATGTTCACCAGTTGGGACTTCCACGGACAGCTTCACTGTCCGTGGAACCCTTTTGTTGGCCGTGGAACTCGGTCGTGTTCATGACCAGCCAGCACACTTTTCGCCGGGCTGTTCCACGGACACGCCCACGGGTCGTGGAACATTGTGCTGTCCGTGGAACATGGTCGTGGGAACTTCAACGGTTCCACCGGGAACGGTTCCCGTACGTTTCGTTTGACCTCTAATCCTTATGGAACCTTCTTAGCACTTGTTTATCATTTCATTATGAATCTCGGGGGTGTCGTAACTCTTCTCCACAACATTCTTAAGGCATCATTAACTCAATACTCCTAGTTTGCGTCCAATATACTAACTTATAACTCGATTGCCTTAACTACTTTCTTGCTTCAACTCGGATGCCTTTGGAATCTTAATTAGGACTATCAATTTGTACTTCCCTTTATCCAACTTCGTATACATCTCGTCCTTCGCGAGCCTACTCGCTTATATACTCGCGGGAATTTTCCGAGGTGTAACCTTCTTCCCCCTTTTGGAACATTCGTCCTCGAATGTTAAGTCATCGAGGTTACGGGAAAATTTCGCGTAGTTTCCACCCGTAATATGGCGATACCATCCCGTCTGTACCCATAATATCATTGTCTCACAAATGGCTACAACACAAATGAATATAGATTGGCCACACACGACCCGTATACATAAAAATAAAACATACATACCTTATTGTTCCGATGTTTCATCCCGTATCTCTTCCGGGGTTGAAATAGGTGCGGGTATGCGGATTTCATCTTCTCCTCTCGCTTCCCAAGTCACTTCTTCTCGGTTGTTATTTCGCCATAAGACTTTTCGAAGCTATTTCCTTATTCCGAAGCCTTCGTATTTGCTTGTCTAATATGGCATATAGGGACCTCTTCATAGGTTAGCTTTTCCGCTGATTTGAACATCCTCGACGGGGCAATCTTTGTAGGATCCCCAACGCATTTGCGGAGCATTGAAACATGGAACACTGGGTGGACTAATTCGAGTTCTGCAGGCAAGTCTAACTCGTATGCTACTGACCCACCTTACGGATGATTTGGTGTTATGCTGTGCTATGGCGTTATGATGCGTTATGGGATATGTCGGGTTACGGAGATATGAAATCTTCTGGTGTGATGCTGTGTTATGGCGCCAATGACGGGCGGGCGACCATAGTTCCTGAGCCCCATGCATGATTTGTACTTTTAAACTAAATATTTTGACATTTTGCACATTGTACTTATTTTCGTATCCTTATACATTTATTATTATTCAATCCTTGTATTTAAAAGATGGCATACTCGCACATATTCGTCTTCGACCCCTTTCTTCGAAGTGCGTTTCATGCCCGCACAAACGCCCGCCTTGGTGATCCGACAGACTCTAGGACACCTACTCTCGCTATTTAGAGTACCCTCTCGTCGAGCTCCGCATTTTTGGTATACACTCTTCCGTTGCATATGTATATATTTATCGAAGTACGGCGGGGTTTTGTCCCTTAAATATGATCCGTCGCTTAAACGCGAGAGGTCCGTAGACATATATGTGGGGTATGCCTAACTTTGTACGGATGTGTTCGTATGTTTTATGTTTAAGCGGTCCCATTCGCCATGCTTGTACTCCTTTGTCGGTTGTACATGCGTATATTTGATATGTTATATGTACATTATAATGACACTCGTGCTTGCTTTTGTGATACGTGTTTGCTCTTATGCAACAATTTGAGCCTATGTGTGATCTTTGTGTCTGTGCCAGTATTAGTATGCCGATTCTGAGTAATAGGTGCGTAAGTGTCCAGTTCGGACACTAGTCATGGCCTACGGGGTTGGATCGTGACAAAAGTGGTATCGTCGGTTCGTCCTCGAATGTCTCTACGCGGAAATCGTGTTCTAGTAAGAGTCTGTCCCATCGAGCACAGCATGCACATCTATAAACATGAGGCTACAGGACATTTAGGATGTTATCTTTCCTTCTGATCTTTGATCGTGCGCTAGAGCTGTACTATCAAGATGATTCCTTTCTAACGAATTGTTATGTTTTCAGCGATGCCAAGAAGGCGAGCATTTGCCCGAGTATGGCAAGTCTACGAGCGGCGGGAGAAACCGGTCGGGCCGGAGTTACTAGTGGCCGTCTCGGCTCGAGCCGAGGTTGTGCCGGTTAGTGAGTTCCGCTACCCCATCACCGTCGTAGGAGCACTAGGCGCAGCGACGACTACGGATCGTGGGGCGGTTCCACCTTGACTCTCGGGATCCCGTGCCGGCCTCCGGCTCCTCGACTGTGTGGGGCGAGGATAGGGCTGGGGACGCCGTTCGCCTGTTTACCCAGTTAGTGGCGCGCAAAGCCCTCATGACAGCAGGGACCAGGGGCTACCAGATAGACAGACATGATAGTTTGAGGGCCCGTGATTTTCTGACTTGTAATCCGCCAGAGTTTTTCGGGTCAAAGCCCGAGGAGGACCCCCAGGAGTTTATCAGACAGATGCAGCGTACGCTGCGGCTTATTAGGGCTTCTGAGACCGAGTCCGTCGAGTTGGCGTCATATCGGTTGTATGATGTAGCGGCTAATTGGTATGAGTCTTGGCAGCTGTCTAGGGGCGAGGGTGCTCCTCCAGCAGTATGGGGCGAGTTCGCAGGCCTTTCTTGATCATTTTCTACCTCTAGAGACGAGGTGGGCCGCAGTTGATAGATTCCTCGCGTCCGAGGCAGAGCCGGGCAGAGTTGTTAGAGAGTATAGTTTAGAGTTCGACCTCGCCAGAGCATGCACCGCTTCCGGTAGTCAGACAGACCGACCGATGCACCGGTATGTGATGGGCCGGATCACGCTGGTTGACACTGCTCTGGGCGATGGCGGCCCGCCCGTGACGGATATTGCACGGAAGCAGTGCATACTTGTGGTAAGCAGGACGACACAGTGGCGGCCACCGGCCAGGATTATGACAGGCTGCCCGCAGGGCTAGATCCGTCGGGTATTCTAGAGAGCCCTTGGTGCGAGGGGCAGGCCCCCAAAGAAGAAGATAGGTTAGTATATCCTCCTTAGCCAAGACGGGAGCACACCCCCACAAATACCCACAGAGTACCCCGATGGTGCAGTATTCGTGGGCAAGTCGAGCTCCAGGGCTTCGGTTCGCTGCGCGATTGCAGGCTCCAGCCGCCTGAGACCACCCAGACTCGTGTTCCCACCGGTGGGAGGTATCACCCCGGAGAGCGCCATCGTGCTACGGCGCTTATTTTATTTGTGGCATGGGCCATCTTAGGAGATTGTCCGCGGGGGGTGGTGCGGTGGTGCCTCGCCCACCGGCCTGGCCGGTTCTCTTCTTCCTCGATAGCTATCACCTTGGGGGGGCCCCGACCCAAAGGTCGGGGTTA
>NW_026720236.1:0-17032 GCF_029784015.1 Lycium ferocissimum
GCTTACATATTTTGGTATATGTCCCGCCTCTCGATACATATGTACATTATTATTCGTGGGTACGGCGGTGGCCCCGTCCCGTCATATGATTCCGTTATTCGTATGAGGTCCATGGATGTGTGCGTGGGTTATGGCTATGTCTCCGTATAGTATACGTGTACGTGTACGTTGTATGCATACGTGTGATATGTTCCGAGCGGTTCATCCGCCACGGCCGCTATGCCGCTCGCCTATATATATATGTTTATGGATATGCTAGCCCCGCGAGGCTTCGTTGGTATTTTCGTGTATTGTGTAAAGTTTGGGTTAGTAAGAGAAACGGAGGAAACTCCGCCAAATTTTTGTAAATATTTGAATTATGTGTTATTTACTTTTCCGGTACGTACGGTGCCTGGGCAGGCACTAGTCACGGCCTACGGGGTCGGGTCGTGACAAAGGCACTTGACATTTAAGTCGAGAAAGAAAGGTATGTGTACTCGCTAAAAGAGTATGAAGATGTTCGCTTGGTCATACGCCGATATGCCGGGTTTGGTACGAATGTTGTTACCCATAGGTTGCCAATCCTCGAAGGATTTGCCCCGTAAAATAGAAGATCGTACAACCTAAGCCCGATGTCAGCATTCGACTTAAAGAAGAAGTAGAAAAACATATTCAGTCTGGAGTGGTAGAAGTGCCATCATATCCCACATGGCTAGCAAACATAGTTCCAGTACCAAAGAAAGATGGGAAAATGAGGATTTGTGTGGACTACCGCGATCTCAACTGCGCTAGCCCAAAGGATAATTTTTCGCTCCCAAATATTCACATACTCATTCGATAACCGCGCCATTTACGAGGTGCAATCTTTTGTGGATTTCTACACAGGCTATCATCAGATATTGATGGATGAAGAAGATGCTCAAAAGACGGCATTCATCACACCGTGGGGAGTATATCATTACCAGGTAATGCCTTTCAGACTCAAGAACGCCGGTGCTACTTACATGAGGGCATTGACCACCGTCTTTCATGATATGATGCACAAAAAAATTAAGGTGTATGTGGATGATGTCGTCATCAAATCCCAGGTAGGCGAGGGCCACCTTGAACATTTACTAGAGATTCGTGACGTACCCGCAAGTACGATTTGAAGTTGAATCCCCGCAAAATGCATTTGGAGCGCCCTACCGGAAAATTACTAGGGTTCATAGTCAGTCGTCGGGGTATCGAGTTGGATCCCACCAAGATCAAAGTAATCCAAAAGCTACCACCGCCTAGAACAAAGAAAGAGGTCATGAGCCTCTTAGGAAGGTTGAATTACATCGGACGCTTCATCGCCCAGTCCACAGTGATCATAGAACCAATCCTCAAGCTTCTCAAGAAAGATGCTCCAACTAAATGGATAGAAGGCTGTCAGAAATCCATTGACACGATCAAAGGATACCTATCAAATCCACCTTTCTTGGTCCCGCTAAGGCCAGGAAGTCCTTTGCTGCTATACATGTCAGTATCAGAAAATTCTTTTGGATGCATGTTAGCACAAAATGACTAGACAAGGAAGAAATAGAGAGCCATCTATTACATCAGCAAAAAGTTCACACTTTGCGAATCCAGATACTCCTTGGTGGAAAAGACGTGTTGCGCTCTAACCTGGGTATCTCAGAAGTAGAGACATTATATGGTTGCCTACACGACTCATCTAATTTCAAGAATGGATCCGCTAAGGTACATCTTTCGCCAAACCATGCCCATAGGGAAGCTGGCCAAATGGCAAATGCTTTTAAGTGAGTTCGACATCCAAGACGTACGAAGGCGATGCGGGAAGGCATTGACAGACCTATTGGCAGGAAGCCCAGTAGATGACAATCCAGTACCTTTATGGAATTAATTCCCAGATAAAGAAATAATGACGATTGAAGGTGAGGAAGGTGAAGACGAATCAGGATGAAGGGTATACTTTGATGGAGCAGTCAATTTTATGGGATCAGGAATCGAAGCCGTCTTGGTTTCAGACTCAGGCTAATATTATCCAGTGGCGGCCAAGTTAAGTTTCAATTGCACCAATAACATGGCCGAATATGAAGCCCATGTTTTAGGTCTACGCTTAGCTCTCGACATGGATGTGAAAGATCTTTAGGCAATTAGAGACTCGGATTTGCTAATTCATCAAGTTCGAGGAGAGTGGGCTACCAAAAATGAAAAGATCATACCATATGTTGGACTTGTACAAAGATTGGCAGATCACTTCCGAGAAGTCAAGTTCTAACATATACCAAGAACTCAGAATGAATTCCTCGATGCATTGCCCACAATAGCATCCATGATCCAGCATCCCGACAGTAGATACATTGATCCTGTCAAAATTGAAATTAAAGATCAGCTAGCCCATTGTGCTTTTGTAAAAGCTAAGACTTATGGAAAACCTTGGTATGTTGACATTAAAATGTTCTTGGAAAAAGGAGAATATCCCGAAGGAATCACCTTAAATCAAAAGAGAACTATCAGGAAATTGGCAAATGGTTTCTTCCTCAACAAGAATTGTCCTGTACAAAAGAACTCGCATTTGGAATTTCTTAGGTGTGTCAATTCTTCTGAGGCTACAAAACTGATTGAAGAGGTGCATTATAACACCTCAGACCTTTAACTTAAGCTTTGACCATGACTCCAGACTTAGAAAATCAGATAAAGAATGTGGGAATTGGAAATTCCTTTTTAGCTGTCAGATGGGGATTTACGCCCCAGAATACGGATCATAAATCAGTATACGATACCCAAAATCATTGTGTATTCTGAAATTTGGCATGTGGAATTTATATTGTTTAATACGGACCGTGTTTTGAAATACTGCCCCGTAAAGTGTGATCGTATTTAGGAAGGAACATAAAACAGTGATGTTGTTTGAAGTACGTTGAAATACGGTCCAGGTTTACGGACTGTATTTTGGTCCGTATTTAAAATATTTCCCGCACCATAACCTATAAATATCAGCCTGCAGTTATTTATTTCGTTTTTGATAATTCCAAGCCCTAGAAACGAAGTCTTCTTCTCCCAACAATCCAAAACAGCAAGGTAAGTCATTCCAAGCTCTTACAAATCAATTCTATCATATATGCTCTTAATCTAATCATGAAACCATGTTCTTAACATAGGGTTTTCAAGAAAACCCAATCAAATAGCATAAATAGCAAAACCTTGGAACTCTTTTTCCAAGACTAGATTATTATTCAAGTTTGGGAGAAATACCAGGTATCCTAAGCATACTATCTACATGAGGAACATTGTTTAATCATCCTCATACCTCAATTATAATAATTCTCAGAAATCCAGCCAGTTCGTGATTTTGCCCTAGTTCTTGATTTTCATAACCTAGGGTTAGAGCTCAATTTTCTAATTATGTTCATACTTGTTATGCATGATATGGACCCTAGCTTAATCTAAAAGACTTGTAATTCAATCTACGAGTCTCAAAATGCAGCCTAAGTCTCATCGGTCGAAGTTACGGAGCTACGTAGTCAATTTTACACCCGTTATTTCATTTGATTGGGCCTAAGGCCATAGTTATGATTCATATGCATATGTAATTATTTTTGGGCCCGAGGCCATAACTTTGAGATCTCATTATTTATTGGGCTCGAGGCCGTAGTTACATGATATTTGCACGGTGTGGTTTCTATACGGATGCCCATGATATGAGTATTCGGTTCATTATACTTTATTGTTCATGTTTCGCTTATCATTGCTTCGATTGCTTATCATACATGTACAATTCAAATGTACTAACGTCCTTATGCATGGACGCACTTCGCTTGCGGTAGTCCGACTTTAGGAGGATACAACGGTACAACGCTCCCAAGCACTCGAGTACATCGCCTAGTTCGGGTGAGCCCCTTCTCATTCGGTGGCTTCTCGTCTATTTCCGCCTTTCGAGTATTAGTTAGTTCGTTCGTGCATGTCGGTCTTGTCGACTTAGTTATTCAAGCATTTTGATCATAGAGGTTTCATAGACACCGTTTTACACGTCGATTATGTCGGTTTTGCCTCACAACATTTATTTTCGCATCCTCTATTATATTTGAGTTAAAGTATTCTCTTGGTTCACTTTTATATCTTACATGCTTTCCGATATATAACTGTTAGACTCAACAGCCATGGGTTCGCTCGGTCATAGATAGTTAGGCACCGAATGCCGTGTCACGTCTGTGCCATGGTTCGGGGCGTGACAAAGCTTGGTGTCAGGGCCGGAGTTGTGTTGTCAGGGAGTCTATGAAATCGTGTCCAGTAGGGTCTCCTTTATACGTATGACGACCGCATTCTAGATCGTGTAACTAGAGCTATAACTTCGGTGGATGTCTTCCTAATTTTGCGTTACGTAATTTTAGATAAGTATGGCTCTAAAGAGAAAGACTACTAACAGTTTAAGGGCAGATTCCAACGCAGCTCGTCGTAAGGCTATCCGAGCCAATTCTGATCAGACGCCTACACCAGAGACTACTCCTACTGCTCCAGCTCCGACAGAGATTCCGGCTCCTCAGACCGGAACAACTAATGTGGATGTTGGGAGTGCTATTGCAATGCTCACACAGTTAGTAACTGCTCAGGCCCAGTGTCAGGAAGCGGGGTCTAACTCTGAAAATCATGGAGAATCCTCCAAGGCTAAAGAGTTCCTGAGAATGAAGACCACAGTCTTCTTAGGGACAAAGAAGGAAGAGGACCCTCAAGATTTCATTGATGGCCTTCAGAAGATTTATAGAATGATGTTTGTGTGAGCCGAGATTGTAGCATTACGTTTGGAGCTCACTGCATTTTGCATGAGTAGCAAATGCTTGGATTGTTGGGAGAAGAAGACTTCGTTTCTAGGGCTTGGAATTATGAAAAATGAAATAACTAACTGCAGGCTGATATTTATAGGTTATGGTGCGGGCTGGGAAATACGGACCAAAATACAGTCCGTAAACCTGGACCGTATTTCAACGTACTTCAAACAACATCACTGTTTTATGTTCCTTCCTAAATACGATCACACTTTACGGGCCGTATTTCAAAACACGGTCCGTATTAAACAATATAAATTCCACATGCCAAATTTCAGAATACACAATGATTTTGGGTATCGTATACTGATTTATGATCCGTATTCTGGGGCGTAAATCCCCATCTGACAGCTGAAAAGGAATTTCCAATTCTCACATTCTTTATCTGATTTTCTAAGTACTGAGTCATGGTCAAAGATTAAGTTAAAGGTCCGAGGTGTTACAATGCACCTCTTCAATGGATTCTTTGTAGCCTCGAAGAATTGATACACCTAAGAAATTCCAAATACTGGAGTTCTTTTACAGGCAGACAGACTATGATGTTGAAACCATTTGCCAATTTCATTAGTTCTCTTCGATTTAAGCTGATTCTTCGGGATATTCTCCTTTTTCCAAGAACATTTTAATGTCAACATACCAAGGTTTTCCATCGCCTTAGCTTTTACAAAAGCACAATGGGCTGGCTGATCTTTAATTTCAATTTTGGCAGGATCAATGTATCTACTGTCGGGATTCTATTATATTTGCGTTAAAGTATTCTCTTGGTTCACTTTATATCTTACATGCTTTCACCATACAACTGTTAGACTCAGCAGCCATGGGTTCGCTCGGTCATAGATAGTTAGGCACCGAATGCCATGTCACGTCCAAGCCATGGTTCGGGGCGTGACAAAGCTTGGTATCAGAGCAGCCAGGTTCAGTGTTGTAGGGAGTCTATGAAACCGTGTCCAGTAGGGTCTCCTTTATACGTATGACGGCCGCATTCTAGATCGTGTAACTAGAGCTATAACTTCAGGATGTCTTCCTAATTTTTGCGTTTACGTAATTTTAGATAAGTATGGCTCTAAAGAGAAAGACTACTAACAGTTTAAGGGCAGATTCCAACGCTGCTCGTCGCAAGGCTATCCGAGCCAATTCTGATCAGACGCCTACACCAGAGACTACTCCTACGTCTGCGCCTCAAGACGAGAGATTCCGCTCCTCGACCGGAACAACTAATGTGGATGTTGGGAGTGCTATTGCAATGCTCACCGCTAGTAACCGGCCGGTGCCCGTGTCGAAGCGGGGTCTAACTTGCGAAAATCATGGAGAATCCTCCAAGGCAAAGAGTTCACGAATAAGACCACGCTCTTCTTAGGGACAAAGAAGAAGAGGACCCTCAAGATTTCATCGATGGCCTTCAAGATTTATAGAATGATGACTGCATTTTGAGACGGGAAAAGCGACTACGTTTGGAGCTCACCGGTGCAGCGAGGTAGCGAAATGCCGGGTACGAGACTTAGGAATTATCCCGGGGGTGACATGATGTTTCGATGCCACGTGGGATGAGTTCGTGAGAGGCTTTTTCTTGACCATTTTATGCTATTGGTCCGAGAAACAAAGCGCCGAGTAGTTCTTAAAGCTCAAACAGAATGGGAGGACTGTTCAGGATTACTACGTAGAGTTTATGAGTTTGGCAAAATATGCTACTGAGCTTGTTCCTGACATGAGGGACAGAGTAAAGAGGTTTGTCACTGGTGTTGATTCTTACTTATATGATGGGGCGAATATTGCAGCCCAGAATAGAGGTATGACTATCGCTAAGATATTGGTATTTGTGCAAGGAAATGAAACAAGGCTCGAGAGAGGAAGGGGCTTGCGAAAGAGAAAGACAAAGAGTTTAACAAGAGGGTTAAGTCAACCGAAGCGAGTTCGGCGGGAATAGTGGAAAGAACAGAAAATTCTTCAACAACAGGTCATCTGGACCCGTTCCTTCATCAGCCAGTGCTCCAGCTCCTAAGTTTACAGAGGAGAAAAGAGAAAGCTTTCGAGCGTCAGGCTCATAATCTAAAGGAAATTCGAGCAATCATGGCTTCTACCCAGTTTGTAATACTTGTGGGAAGAGACATTCAGGGACATGTCGTTCGAGCATGGATGGTTGCTTTGGATGTGGCCAGTCAGGTTACTTTTTGAGAGATTGTCCATTTGCTAAGCAAGGTACAGATGGGACCATAGCTCAGTCCACCAATTCGGTTGCAAACAAGAACACTCAGGCTCAGTTAGGTAGAACCCTAGCGAGATCAGGGAATACAGGTGGAGGTCCGAATTGCTTGTATGCTTTAGGTGCTCGACAGGATGCCGAGGTCGTACGATGTTGTCACGAGAATACGTCACCATTTTCGGTTGCGATGTTTTTGCACTTGTGGGCCCGGGATCCACCCTTTCTTATGTAACCCCTTATATTGCTAAAATGTTTGGAGTCAAACGGAGAACCATTGTCAAACCTTTTGAAGTGTCTAACCCCATTGGTGAGGCAATTCTAGCCAGATATGTGTATAGGGGTTGTCCAGTGAGAGTGTACCATAAGTTGACAATAGCAGACCTTCACGAGTTAGAAATGGTAGGCTTTGATGCGATCATGGGGATGGATTGGCTATATTCTTGTTATGCGTCGATTTGTTGTCGGACCAAAACGTCAAATTTAAATTCCCAAATGAGCCGATTGGTTACAGTGCAGTGATTCGGTAGCACCCAAAGGTCGGTTTATCTTTTGTAGAAAGCCAAAAATGATTTCTAAGGCTATATCTATCATCTGTCAAGACTGGGGATACGATCAGAGCCCAACTCTTCGGTCGGGTTCCGGTAGTCGGTGAGTTTTCGGTCTTTTCCACAGACTTTCGAGAATCCTCACCGATAGGGTAATAGTTGAATTGATCTATTCCTAGCACTAAGCCTATCTCATTAGCCATATAGAATGGCTCCAATAGAACTCAAAGAACTTAAGGCTCAGTTAAAAGACCTCCTAGATAAGGGATTCATCCACCCTAGTGTTTCTCCGTGGGGCGCACCAGTTCTATTCGTGCTAAAGAAAGATAGTTCCATGTATATGTGTATAGACTATCGCCAGCTCAGTAAAGTCACTATCAAGAACATATATCCTCTTCCTAGAATAGATGACTTATTTGATCAACTTCAGGGTGCCCAGTTTTATTCTAAGATAGACCTCAGATCGAGCTACCATCAGCTTAAGATCAAGGAAAAAGATATTCCTAAGACACCTTTCAGGACCAGATACGGGCACTATGAGTTTTGTGTCATGTCTTTCAGGTTGACGAATGGACCACTAGCCTTCATGGATCTTACGAACAGAATGTTCAAGACATATCTCGATCTCTTCGTGATCGTCTTCATCGATGATATTTTAGTATCTCTTCTATGATTCTTTCCTCTCCAAAACTTGCTAAACCTTTAAATAAACTTAATCATATAAATAAGATGAAAAAAATACCTTACAATAGAAGAACTTCACCTCTCTCAACTCCTCTCAAGACCAAGTTCATCACACCCTTGAAGAGAAGCAAGAACCATCATCTTCCGGGGATTATCTTGAGGTTTTGATGTTTGATGTTCTCTCTTGATGATACGAAAGGGTTTGGAATATTGTGGAACCTTCAAGAACTCTCTAAAAATGTGGGGAAATAAGTGTGGGAGTTGGATATGAAAATGGAATCTTTTAGAACTTAAAAAGGTGTCAAATTCGCCCACCCGCTTCAACTTGCGGTGGAGATGTGGCTCAACATATTGGATATGCGGCCGTATCTCCCCTACTCTCCTTAGGGAGGAGGTTGGGCAGTGAGGCCAGCATATTTGGTGAGTTTGCAGCCAATATGGTGCACAGCAAACTTAGTTTGCGGCCGCATATTGGTCCACTAACTCTAGTTTTTGCGAAAACGCCTCTTTTCAATTCTTTTGACCTCTAATCCTTATCGAACCTTCTTAGCACTTATATAAAATTTCATTAACCATCAAAGGGGCCCTATACCCCCCCCCCCCCCCCCCCCGTCAAGGTAATTCTAAGAAACGTATAACTCAAATAACACGAAATCTCCCCAAAACATCTCTCAAGTCTCCAATCCCTCTACGAATTTACTTCCGCCGATTCATTTAACTCTGAAACCTTAAGGTACACACTTAAAATGATCAAATACCCTCCTTAGCCTTGTAAGGACTTCATCCACTTTAGAACACATTAGTTTACTCATAATGCAAACGACATGAAATTTCCAAAGTGTAACATTCTTCCCCCCTTAAGAACATTCATCCTCGAATGTTAGATTCTTAGGGATTCTATAAAAATTTCGCCAGAGTTTCTCGTGTAAATATGGCACTACCATCCTATCACAAAAATCCAAAATATACAACACCTCACAGGGCTACAACAACAACAATAATGGCCACACATGACCAGGAAATCATCGAAAGAAAGCATTACGTACCTGAAGGCAGCGGTGGCTCTATCTGAACCTCCTCTGGGAGTGGAAACAAATGTGGACACCCGGACTTCACATCTTCCTTAGCTTCCTAAGTCATTTTTTCTCTATTATTGTTTCTCCATAGAAATTTAACTGAAGCTACGTCTTTAGTCCTCAATCTCCGAACTTGTCTATCTAGGATTGCAACGGGAATTTCTTCGTAGGACAATTGCTCAGTAACTTGGACATCATCTATGGGTAAAACTCTGGAAGGATCTCCAATGCACTTGCGGAGCATTGATATATGGAAAACCAGATGGACTTTCTCCAATTCTGAAGGTAGATCTAACTCATAAGCCACCTGGCTTACCTTGCGTACAATCTTGTAAGGCCCAATACACCGAGGACTAAGCTTACCCTTTTTACAAAATCTCATGATGCCTTTTATCGGTGACACTTACAAGAATACCCAATCATTAACTTGGAATTTTGGGTCTCGTGTCTGCATAAGATTTATGTCGACTCTAGGCTGTCAATAATCGGTCCTGAATAAGCTTGACCTTCTCAACTGCTTGTTGGATCAAATCTGTCCCTATTAACTTAGTTTCCCCTACTTCGAACCATCCAATTGGTGATCTACACTTTCTCCCATATAAAGCCTCATATAGAGCCATCTGAATACTGGAATGATAACTATTATTATAAGCGAACTCAATAAGCGGTAAGTGATCATCCCAAATACCTCCAAAATCTAACACACATACCTGTAGCATATCCTCGAGAGTATAAATCGTACGCTTAGCTTGTCCATCAGTGTGTGGATGAAATAATGTTCTAAGACTCACTTGAGTCCCCAAACCTTCTTGGAAAGACTTTCAGAAATTAGTTGTAAACTGTGCTCCTCTATCAGAAATAATGGATCTTTGGAACACCATGGAGTCGTACTATCTCTTTGATATAAAGCTTTGCATAATCTTTAGCTGAGTATGTAGTTCTGACAGGCAGTAAATGCGCTGAATTTGTGAGTCTATCCACAATTATCCATATAGAATCGAACTTATGCCGAAAACGAGGCAAGCCTGTAATGAAATTCATATTAACTACTTCCCATTTCCAAGTTGGAATTTTCATGGCTTGCAATAATCCCCCAGGTTTCTGATGCTTGATCTTTATCTGCTGACAATTTGGACACTGAGCTACGAACTCCGCTATGTCTCTCTTCATTCCATCCCACCAATAAATTGACTTAATATCATGATACAACTTTGTCGCTACCGGATGAACAGAATAACAGGAACAATGTGCTTCTTCCAAAAACGGTGACGTAACCTTGCAACATCGAACACATAATCCGCCTCGATATCCGAGAACCCTATCGTAAATCTCAGCTTGATGACTTTTTCTTCTGAGGAAGTGTATTTCTGTAGTGAATTAATATGGGATCCTCATATTGGCGTTCTTTCACCTCCACTAGTAAAGACGAAACGGTTGAATTCTTGATAGTAACTCCTATATTGCCCGAGTCCATTAATCGAACTCCTAAACTAGATAACTGTTGAAGCTCACGAGCTAAATCTCTCTTCTCCAGTTGGACATCTCATAAGCTACCCATGGATCTACGGCTGAGAGCATCAGCTACGACGTTCGCTTTTCCTGGATGATATAAGATGCTAACATCATAATCTTTCAATTGTTCCAACCATCGCCTTTGCCATAATTTAACTCCATACCTTGAAAATATCTTTTGGTGGCTCTTATGGTGCATGTAGTAATATATCGCCAAGAACACCATACAAATAATGTCCCATTTTCAATGCATGAATCACTTTAACGACCAATAAATCATAGGTCGGGTTGCTCGGGTTTCTACAGCTGTCTCGAAGCATAAGCAATAACTGTACCGTCTTTGCATCAATTTACATCCTAATCCAACACCCAAAGCATCGCAATAGATAACATAACCTTCTGATCCTTCTAGAAGCGTCGGTAAGGCAGGGGCCGAAGGTCAATCGTTCTTTAACTCCGAAGCGCTCGCTCACAAGCATCCGTCAACTGAAATTTAGTTCATTTCTTAGTCATCTTCGTCAGTGGTGCAGAAATAAAAGAAAATCCTTCTACAAATCTACTGTAATAACCGGCCAAACCCAAAAAATTATGAACTTCCGTAGGTGTTGTAGGCCTTGGCCAAGTCTTTAAAGCTTCAATCTTCTGGGTATCCACCCAAATACCATCAGATGAAATAATGTGTCCCAAAAAAGTCACAGAATTCAACCAGAACTCACATTAAGAATGTTTTGCATATAACTTCCGAGCCTAAAGAATTCTAAGGACATCACGTAAATGATCTACATGCTTTGTCTCGGATCGAGAATATACTAGGATATCATCGATGAACACAATCACAACCGAATTTAGGAAAGTCCTGAAAACACTATACATCAAATTCATGAATACCGCCGGTGCATTAGTCAATCCGAATGACATTACCCAAAACTCGAAATGACCATATCTAGTTCTGAAGGTTGTCTTCGAAATTTCCTTCTCTCTAACTCTCACTTGGTGGTACCCTGATCTCAAATCTATCTTTGAGAACTATTTGGTACCCTGCAACTGATCAAATAAATCATCAATCCTTAGAAATGGATACTTGTTCTTTATCGTCACCTTGTTCAGCTATCTATAGTCGATACATATTCGCAAGGATCCATCTTTCTTTCTTACAAATAGCACAAGTGCTCCCCACGGCGATGAACTAGGCCTGATAAAGCCTTTTTCTAGTAAATCTTTTAATTGCTCCTCAACTTTCTCCATTCTGCAGATGCTATTCTATAAGGAGGAATAGATATTGGCTTAGTATCTAGTGACACATCAATGGCAAAATCATTCTCCCATTCTGGAAGACCTAGAAGCTCGTCCGAGAATACATCCGAAAACTCATTACTACCGGGACAGACTGAAGAGTCAGCGACTTTGCTTCTGTATCCTGAACCCGAACTAGATGATAAATGCAACCTTTAGCAACCATCTTCTTTGAGGTAGGAAGTAAACCTACCTCTCGGAGATGCGGTGTTACCCTTCCACTCTAGAACTAGTTCTCCCGAGAATTGAAAGCGAACTATTTTTGTTCTACAATCAACATTGGCATAACAAGAGGCCAACCAATCCCAGCCCATAATAACATCAATATCTACCACACTTAACTCAATCAAATCAACCATAGTATGATGGTCACAAACTAGAAACACACAATTTCTATATACCCGTCTAGCTATCACCGGCTCACCAACAGGTGTATACACTTCTAAAGATTTAATCGACACAGGTTTCATGCCTAACCGACCGACAATATAAGGAGTAACATATGACAATGTAGAACGTGGATCAATCAATGCATATGCATCGTGAGAGAATATTGATAATATACCTATAACCATATCAGGGGAGGACTCAATATCCTGTCGTCCGGCCAGTACATAGGTACGGTGCTGAGGACCACTCGTACTGGACGCTTCTCCTCTACCTCTACCATGGCCTGCTGGTATCTGTGAGCTTTTCCTTGGAGAGCGTACAGATGATGAAGACTAGTTGCTAATCCTGTAGGCTGGACCATGCCACTACAGCTTCTCGATGGACAGTCACGCATAATATGCCCTGGCTGACTGCAGGCATAACAAACATCTGAACCTAATCAGCACTGTCCCCAATGTAACTTATCACACTGAGTACATCATGGTAAGGGTGGTCTCATCTAGCCTAAATCACCCCTATACTGGGAACTCGAAGATCTAAAACTCTGACCCCGTCCGAGATGAATAGGTCGATCAGATCTCTGGCCTGCAAATCGTTCCTAAAATACTGCTGCCTCTGACCCTCTGTGAACTCACTAACAGGACATGAGGATGCGGACCTCTTACTATAACCCCTATCATGTTCACGGTCACTCCTCCGCTGCTGCTGCTGTCGTTCTTCAAGATTTTGGGCATGGGCCTGTATACGAGAAATATCCATACCTTCCTGAAGTGAGGCCGTCAAACAATCATCAATCAAATGTGGCCCTAAACCACTCACAAATCGGTGAACACAATCTCCCATGTCAGCCACCATAGTTGGAGCATACCTGGCCAAGGAATTAAAATGAAGACTATATTCTCGGGCACTCAGGTTCCCCTGTCTAATGTTCAGAAACCAATCAGCTCTGGCTTGTTAAACCTTCGGGGGAAAATAATGCTGAAGAAAAGCATCCACAAACTCTTGCCATACAGATGGAGATGCGTTAACCCATCTAGAAAACATCCAGATAGCATACCAATGAACAACAACATCCCTTAATCTATAAGAGGCCCACTCTACCGACTCAACATCTGAAGCATGCATCACCCGCAACTTCCTCAGCATCTCATCTATGAAATCCTGCGAGTCCTCATCTGGCTTTGATCCAAAGAATTCTGGAGGGTCTAAGTTGATGAAATCACAAACTCTGCGGCCCGATGTACTCAATCACCATGACCGTACCTTGCCGGCGGGCTTGGCGACTACTAACTCGGGTCGATAATCGGATAGCCTCTCTCATCTCTTAACTCCGAGGTATCTCAGTGGAACCGAGGGTCTTCGGAGCTGGAGCTGAGGCTCCTCTCTACTCCTCTGGAGCGGGCGGAGTGTGAGAGTACCGAGATGGAACCTCATTCTAGGACTCGCCCTCCTATATATATATAGGCGGTACATGTTGAGTCCTCCTATCTGTCGCTGACTTGCCCTTCTGACTTCTTTGTTTATTTTCTCTTCGCAGGCCTAAATGAAATCATAACACACGGTTAGGAAAGAAGAGTCCTTATAACATGACTCTATCGCACGATCTAAGATGAGAAAGGAAGGTCAATCATTCCTAAATGCACCACAGCCTCCTGTTTATAAGTGTGGCACGCTTCACACCTATAAACAAGACTCTACTGGATACGGTTCGTAGACACACCCTAGGACGAACTGCTCTGATATCACTTTTGTCACGACCCAACAGGAGGGCCATGACGGGCACCCGGAGCTAACCCACCGAGCACCTCTTATCATGCTTCTCATAATCACATAAGGTAAGCCACATGGCTAACTCATAATTACCACACTGAAGAGACAAAAGTTCCATCGAACATATACACGTCTATATAAACATCATCTACCATGCCTATATGTACAAGCCGACAAAGGTACGCTAAAATGATATACAAAATATGAATCGAGGAGGTTATGGGATATCTAGCAATGGAGGAGGTTATAGGATATCGAGCAATGTACATCCGTCAACAAAACTACATGGAGTATGTAATATCATAAAGAGGACGGACCGCCATGCCTAAGTATGTACACAAAAGAATAATACCAACTAAACTGCAACTCCGGATCAAATGGAGCTCTTCTATGCAATCGCTGATGAAACAGCCTAGGGGTATGGTCCATCCCCCTATCTACTTACGGGCATGACCGCAGCGTCAACAAACAAAAAGGATGTCGCATACGAATAATGTACTGAGTATGTAAGTCATGAATAACAGCATAATGAAAGAATGCGAATGACATGAGATGAAGAGATCAGATTATACCTCAGAGGGTGGCTGCATACTTAATTTTTCTCTAAAGAAAACATTATCATACATACATACATACATAATAATACCGTACCCGGCCATACAGGCTCGGTGTCTGTTACACCCCGAAAATTTTTGGGCTACCAAGGTCGTAGCCACCTTAGTATGGGCCTGAGGAAGAGCAAAGTTATGCGAGGATTAAGGAGAAAGTTTATATTATAAGAGTGTAATAATGGTATACATATGACATTTGGAGACCATATGGGTTGAATTGGTTCATATGTCACTTGCCGAAAAGCCCTCATTGCTGTAAGCTAAGTGGGGCCCACATGCCAGAGTTTTATAAAGGACATATGAAGAGATACATGAGTAGTACATAGAAAGCTGAGTAATTCCTAAGAAGGACCCATAAGCCAAATATGGGCATAAGCCCTCCAAAAGGACGATTTAAGAAAATATTTTCGGATGATCTGACTTGGAGGGGCCAAAACGCTACTATAACTTTGGAATTTGGAAAAACACCAAGAATTAAAGTTGTAGATAATTGAAAGAGATTTCCAACCATAGGTCGTGGACCCTCACAAGATATCGGGATCAAGAGTTATGACCTTTTTACTGAACAAACGCGCAGTCAGAAAAATTAGGCCTGCGCGAACGCGCCCAAAGGGGGCGCGATGGCATTGAAGGATTTTTATGTCGGTCCAGGAAGAACCTGGACCGTTATAAGAATGGGATTATCCCCCATTTTCTCAGCCAAACACCCTAAAAATCGCTAAAATTCTCTGGAAACTTCCCCACACTTCCCACACCCACTTTTAAGATAAAACCAGGTATAATTTCCCAATTTCGGTCCGGATAGCATATAGTTATTGTTGCAGAATCATATAGCAGCCGGTTGTGGGCTACACTTAAGGTGGAAGAGTGAAGATACAACAATATTAACTGGATAAAGGTATGGATCTCTTCCTATTTATGTTAATACCGGCTGATTTACGAAGATAGAGTGGTTTAATGATTTTATAACAAGTTAATTAGTTATGGAAGTTGGAAAATAACGTGTGGGCTGTTTTATGGAACACTTTGATATGGGAAATGATATTATTGATGTTGGTATTGTTGTTGTTGTTGGTTGTTGAACTAAGAATTCGCTAGGTATATAAATTAGGGAGAGGAGATCTTTTATTTTGCGAATATAGAATAGTTTGATTTGAAACTTAGGATAAGTGTGTGATAAGGAGACTAACATTAGTGTGAATCCTCTCGAATGTAGATTTACGAGCTCGGGCGAATAAGCGTAGCAAATAAGAGGTGGACCAGGTATGTTAAGGCTCGTCCCTTTCTTTCAAAGGCATGATTCTAATGTTATGATTCCATAAATGTTTCCATAACCGCCTTGTTTTCAAAGCTCGAAATTCATGGCTCTTAAAGCCTCTTATGATGTTGAATGGAATATGTTCTATGATGGTTGTGACGATGATGATGATTCTCTTCTTTTGAAAATTCGAAGCTATGATTTGAGAGCATTATGACACTATTGAGCCATTCCATGAATCCCTTAACTGTACTTATTGATGATGGTATCACCTCATGTTGCTCGTTCCTTCGAGGTGAGATATAGCGATGATAACGATTCTATTTCCAGTGCTACCTACGTTCATGATTCTCGAGACTCCTGTGACATCGTCGATTTCATCTTACGATGGTTGATCCTTCAAGGAATGATATTGTAACACCCCGAAATTTTTAAACTAACACTTGAATTTTCGATTGACCACATCTTGATAGTAAGGGTATATTTTACTTCGCACTTCCTGAATGTGAACTTGACGACATATGAAACTTATTTGAAGTGTTATGGTGTAGTATGTAAGATACTCCTATTATTATCATAGTAATTTATTTCTGGATTAGATAGATATTTATAAAAGTGGGCAGCCTTTTTATTTTATTTTATTATTTTCTTTCAATCTTATCAAGTAAGATACATACCCTTTTCTCTCTTATCCTCTCCACCTCCACAAATTTCATTTTCTCCCAGGAAGCAAGACACCAAAACCTTTCTTTTCTCATAATATTCATCCACTAAATCAATCATCAAGACTTGCCTTGGTTGAGCCCCAACACCCAACCCATTGGGTGTTACAAACCACCTTTTGGGATTTTTTGTTAGTGTTTTTGGATTCCTTGTATAAAAACTTTGTTTTAAGTGATTCAA
>NW_026720237.1:0-10535 GCF_029784015.1 Lycium ferocissimum
GGCGAAAAAGGCGAGAAATGATATGGAAGTCAAAAGAGGTGAGATGGGTAAATATATTTGTTCGTTACGTGGAGTTAGGCGCCGAACCCGAGGGAAATAGCTATACAAGCGAGGGCGGAAGATGGACATCGGAATTAAAAAGGGCAAAACGGTCATTGTTGAAGAAAGGACGTATTACGAAGATATCTCGGAAGTTGTAAAGTTTTGATTGGCTTCGGATCGAGTAGTAAAGGCCATGTGAGGAAGTGGACGCAAAAAATATCAGTGCTAAGGCACCGAACCCCACCAAAGTTTTGAGGTTAAGCGTGCTCAGGTGGGAGCAATTCTAGGATGGGTGACCCCCTGGGAAGTTTATAAGAAATTCTACATATTCGAACATCAGAGACAACAGGAGGCTGGAGTAACCTAAGGAAAACTAGAATATATGGATGGATGGAGACCTTAAGAGGACGCGTAAGACGAGATGGATTAGTCGGAAAAGAGACGGGGAAGTGTGTCACAGCCCTAGAACTAGGATAGGCTTGAACAGCGTTTGGACGTATTTGTGGGCTAGTTATTAGTAATTGAATACATGTATATGTGAAGGCGTAGGATATCCCAAGTATGATGGTATCGGTGGACATGTAAATCCCAGCAAAGAACCGAAGTTGCGATACGAAAGGCATTAATCGAGCAAGGGTACCGAGGAGTTCGATGAAGAGGAAAATAAGGTAACGGATAAGGAACGGGCATAAGGGAAAGCGTAGCTATAAAAGGAACCCTCCCAGAGTATTATGACGCCCATAAGTTAATTGAACATTCGAGGACGAATGTTCTGTGCGGGGGAGAGGATGTTATAGCCGTATTTCGTACGTTCGGACGTTGTGGGATAATGGTAAGAAATTAAGGACAAGACCATGTTCTGAAATAAATTTAGTGTCGAAGTCGTTGGGAATGTTATTTATGGATATTGGTATTGTGGAAATATTGAGAAAGGCTAAGGGCAAGAAGAGAAATTCGCAAAATGGGCCGCGAAAATAATGTGGAAAGTTGAGGGGCAAAATGGTCATTTCACAAGTACTCAAGGAATGCCTTGAAAAGGCCAAGTGGCCGAAAAAAAAAGAGAGAAAAGAAAGGGATTAGTCATCTTTTCATTTAAAGAAATTTGAAGAGAATTCAAGAAAAGAAAAGAAAAGTCAAGAAAAAGAAGAGAATTCTAGAGGAAGAAAAAAAGGAACATGAGTCCATACTTGAGGGACTAAAATATAAATATGGAAAGATGGTGGAAGATATATATATATATGAAGTCTTCATTTTAGTTAAGAAAGTGGAAAGAAAGAAGGAACAAAAAAAAAAGAAAGAAGAGGTAAGAGGTTTTGGCCATGGCTAATAAAATTTAGCCATGGGAAATTGATGAAGAGCAATTATTTTCTTCTAGTATTCTAACTAATTTGAAGGCCCTAACTAGCATGGAATGGTTGTTGGAGCAAATAAACCATTGACCCTTGCAAGTTACAAACCTTGGGCAAGAAGGAAGATAAGAGGAAAGGTATGTATTTAATCCTCTCTTCATATGTTTTGGATAATTGTGTATGTTGTGGTGTGTGGGAAAATGAATGAAAAACATGAAGACATGCATGTTGAAGTTGTGGCCATGGTGGCCGAATATAGTGGGGTTGTGTAGGATAAATGAATTGATTTTATTTGGTACTTTGATTGTTGAGTTGTGGATGTTAGTTGTAGCCGTGTGTTGTGTTGCATGGAAAGGATGGGTTGAGTCTATGTAGAATGTTGTTTGTTGTCGTAATGTGTGAAAAGATGAGAATTCAAGAAAATATGCATGTAGTATATGTAGCATGTTGGTTGTTATTGTAGTGCCAAGAAATAAGTGGAAAATTCATGGACGAATGTAGATAGCATAGTGGCCGTGTGGTCCTTGGATGGTGTAGGAGAAAATGAATCAATTCTATTTAGTGTTTTGGTTGTTGTTGTAATGTAAAGACAAGGATGGAAATTCATGAAAAATATGCATGTGTGTGTATGGCCGAATAAAATAGTGTATGTGTAGAAAAATGGATTGAATTTATTTAATGATTTGGAAGATTGAAAAGAGGGTTGTTGTGATTAAATTTTAAAGAAGGAAGTATGTCGTTGTTGTTTCATTGAAGTTAGAAGGTCTCGGGAAAAGTAGTATGTTGATTGAGTTGTTGAAAGATTACGTGAATTGAATTGAATTGAATTGAATATAAATGGAATGTTATTGGTAAGATTGTTGGTATTGTTGCTAGTGTGGCCGGGTTGAATTCCCGGATTGCTATTGTTGATCAAAATGAGCCGAGTTGGATTTTGGGCATGGTATATTTACGAGGGGAAGTGCTTTGCCGAAATTTCGGTAGCCAAGTTCATTTAAGAATCCAACTCTAAAGGCTTCTAATCAAGGCTTGGTAAACGGGACCAAATTGTAGATTTCGGCGGATTTGCAACGCGAATTTGGAGAGGTGAAGGAGTGGCAAGAGGTATGTAAGACCTTACTTTCTTTCTTTGGCATGTCTTAGACGTATAGGCTTGATTTCGTGTCTCGGGGACCTCCCTAACTCTAGAAATCCAAGATTGAAAAACAGTTACTATTCATTCGGTGACATTGAACCAAAAGTGCTCGAATAGCGAAAGAAAGGTCGAAACACCCTAGGACTTGCCAGAATAAGACCCGATCACCCTAAGACTCCCGTAAGCAACATTATGAAACGTATTATACGTAAATTGTGTACGCCGCCTCATTCGACCGAGGCGGGCCCACTATTCCCGGATTCCCTCTTATTGTTTCATTAAGTTTATTTCCGTACTATAGTCAATGAAGGTTTTGATCATCATTCCGACTACAAAACAATAACTATTTTAATTAAACCCTTGACCCCAAAGCGTGCTTTTTCTTCCTAAAAGTTTACAAATGTTTTCCAAAATATTCGTTTTTCTTCAAAAACCAAGTTTTACAATATTGAAAGCCTTAAAGACTAAGACAACGATTATGGATCTATGATGATAATGATGATGCTAGAGGTGAGAAAAAGTACGATATTTGTTTTCCTAAGATTCCAAAGTACACGAAATACTGTCTTGTAACCCTATTCTATGTTGTTCGTGATGTTGCTTTTCATTGATAGTCTCGCCTTAAAATACTCGTCCCTTCAAGGTGAGACAAAGCGATCCCGGTCAATCCATAATGTAATCGGAGGTTACCGACCTTACGTCACTCCGATAGACACATGACCTTCTTTGAGCTCCCATGCATGCGGTTTAATTGTTTATATCATAACGTATAAAATACACTCGATATTGATGAATGTATTTGTATACACCGTATATGTGTGTGGGGAATGGGGAGGGCAAGCGTGTCCACCGATTCGGTGGCTAATCATCCGGACGCGGGATGCCGGACGCGGGATTTATGGGAGAGCCGTACGCGGCGTACGTTCGTGATATATATATATATATATAATCGATATACTTGGGACACCGTTGGGGAGGGGGTGGGAGAGCCGATGAACTCGGCGTCCGTACCGCAAGCAAAAGTACCGTTTTTTACGAAAAATATACGTTTTCTATGTACAAAAACAAGAAACACCGTGTTCAGAAAAAGAAAAAGAAAAAGCTAGGCATGCATGGCCTCTGCCCTGAGTGGCATTCACATGTACAAGTTACTCCTTTATCTTATGATACTGTCTATGTTTCCATATAGTTATTACTCTGCACAGGTTACCGTTTTATGCGTGATATGTTTTACAACTCTCACTATGTTGTTACTGTTCATGTCTTACATACTCAGTACATTGCTCGTACTGACCCCTCTTCTTCGGGGGCTGCGTTCATGCCGCGCAGGTACACCCAGACGGATCGAAGTTAATATAGAAGATGTTCCAGCGAGTTGGCAAGCTCCATTTGGCACGGGTGTAGCGAGTCGAGTACACGTGCCGGGATTTCGATCACAGTTAGAGACTTTGCAGACAGAGTCGTGGGTTTCAGGAGTCAGTTTGTACTACGATACAAGCTCTGTATAGTTACGTATTTTTATTTGATTCTAAAGCAACAAAGGAATATTTCAGTCATCTATTTATGTTTACTCGTCTTAAAGGTTTTCAAAAAAAAAAATTACGCTTGGAATAAGAGTCAGAGGGTTCGCTCGGCTCCGGTCACGGGGTCGGGTGCCCATCACACCCTGATCGAGATCGGGGTGTGACAAAGTGGTATCAGAGCGGGTCGGTCCAAGGGTTGTCTGCAAAGTCGTGTCCGGTAGAGTCCTGTTTATGGGTGTGAAGCCGGCCACATTTATAAACAGGAGGCTGCGGGGCATTTAGGAAATGTTGACCTTCTTTCTGTCCTATGATCGTGCGATAGAGCCAAGACATAGGAAATGAGATTCCTTATATTAATCGTCGATTTCCGTAGGCGCCCAGTATCGGCGAAAAAAGGCGAGAAATGATATGGAAGTCAAAAGAGGTGAGACTGGGTAAATATATTTGTTCTGTTACGTGGAGTTAGGCGCCAGACAGGAAATAGCTATACAAGCAGGCGGAAGATGGACATCAGGAATTAAAAAGGGCAAAACGGTCATTGTTGAAGAAAGGACGTATTACGAAGATATCTCGGAAGTTGTAAAGTTTTGATTGGCTTCAGATCGAGTAGTAAAGGCCATGTGAGGAAGTGGACGCAAAAATATCAGTGCTAAGGCACCGAACCCCACCAAAGTTTTGAGGTTAAGCGTGCTCAGGTGGGAGCAATTCTAGGATGGGTGACCCCCTGGGAAGTTTATAAGAAATTCTACATATTCGAACATCAGAGACAACAGGAGGCTGGAGTAACCTAAGGAAAACTAGAATATATGGATGGATGGAGACCTTAAGAGGACGCGTAAGACGAGATGGATTAGTCCGGAAAAGAGACAGGAAGTGTGTCACAGCCCTAGAACTAGGATAGGCTTGAACAGCGTTTGGACGTATTTGTGGGCTAGTTATTAGTAATTGAATACATGTATATGTGAAGGCGTAGGATATCCCAAGTATGATGGTATCGGTGGACATGTAAATCCCAGCAACCGAAGTTGCGATACGAAAGGCATTAATCGAGCAAGGGTACCGAGGAGTTCGATGAAGAGGAAAATAAGGTAACGGATAAGGAACGGGCATAAGGGAAAGCGTAGCTATAAAAGGAACCCTCCCAGAGTATTATGACGCCCATAAAGTTAGTTGAACATTCGAGGACGAATGTTCTAAAGGGGGGGATGTTATAGCCGTATTTCGTACGTTCGGACGTTGTGGGATAATGGTAAGAAATTAAGGACAAGACCATTCTGAAATAAATTTAGTGTCGAAGTCGTTGGGAATGTTATTTATGGATATTGGTATTGTGGAAATATTGAGAAAGGCTAAGGGCAAGAAGAGAAATTCGCAAAATGGGCCGCGAAAATAATGTGGAAAGTTGAGGGGCAAAATGGTCATTTCACAAGTACTCAAGGAATGCCTTGGAAAAGGCCAAGTGGCCGAAAAAAAAAGAGAGAAAAAGAAAGGGATTAGTCATCTTTTCATTTAAAGAAATTTGAAGAGAATTCAAGAAAAGAAAAGAAAAGTCAAGAAAAAAGAAGAGAATTCTAGAGGAAGAAAAAAAGGAACATGAGTCCATACTTGAGGGACTAAAATATAAATATGGAAAGATGGTGGAAGATATATATATATATGAAGTCTTCATTTTAGTTAAGAAAGTGGAAAGAAAGAAGGAACAAAAAAAAAAGAAAGAAGAGGTAAGAGGTTTCGGCCATGGCTAATAAAATTTAGCCATGGGAAATTGATGAAGAGCAATTATTTTCTTCTAGTATTCTAACTAATTTGAAGGCCCTAACTAGCATGGAATGGTTGTTGGAGCAAATAAACCATTGACCCTTGCAAGTTACAAACCTTGGGCAAGAAGGAAGATAAGAGGAAAGGTATGTATTTAATCCTCTCTTCATATGTTTTGGATAATTGTGTATGTTGTGGTGTGTGGGAAAATGAATGAAAAACATGAAGACATGCATGTTGAAGTTGTGGCCATGGTGGCCGAATATAGTGGGGTTGTGTAGGATAAATGAATTGATTTTATTTGGTACTTTGATTGTTGAGTTGTGGATGTTAGTTGTAGCCGTGTGTTGTGTTGCATGGAAAGGATGGGTTGAGTCTATGTAGAATGTTGTTTGTTGTCGTAATGTGTGAAAAGATGAGAATTCAAGAAAATATGCATGTAGTATATGTAGCATGTTGGTTGTTATTGTAGTGCCAAGAAATAAGTGGAAAATTCATGGACGAATGTAGATAGCATAGTGGCCGTGTGGTCCTTGGATGGTGTAGGAGAAAATGAATCAATTCTATTTAGTGTTTTGGTTGTTGTTGTAATGTAAAGACAAGGATGGAAATTCATGAAAAATATGCATGTGTGTGTATGGCCGAATAAAATAGTGTATGTGTAGAAAAATGGATTGAATTTATTTAATGATTTGGAAGATTGAAAGAGGGTTGTTGTGATTAAATTTTAAAGAAGGAAGTATGTCGTTGTTGTTTCATTGAAGTTAGAAGGTCTCGGGAAAAGTAGTATGTTGATTGAGTTGTTGAAAGATTACGTGAATTGAATTGAATTGAATTGAATATAAATGGAATGTTATTGGTAAGATTGTTGGTATTGTTGCTAGTGTGGCCGGGTTGAATTCCCGGATTGCTATTGTTGATCAAAATGAGCCGAGTTGGATTTTGGGCATGGTATATTTACAGGGGAAGTGCTGCCGAAATTTCGGTAGCCAAGTTCATTTAAGAATCCAACTCTAAAGGCTTCTAATCAAGGCTTGGTAAACAGGACCAAATTGTAGATTTCGGCGGATTTGCAACGCGAATTTGGAGAGGCTGAAGGAGTGGCAAGAGGTATGTAAGACCTTACTTTCTTTCTTTGGCATGTCTTAGACGTATAGGCTTGATTTCGTGTCTCGGGGACCTCCCTAACTCTAGAAATCCAAGATTGAAAAACAGTTACTATTCATTCAGTGACATTGAACCAAAAGTGCTCGAATAGCGAAAGAAAGGTCGAAACACCCTAGGACTTGCCAGAATAAGACCCGATCACCCTAAGACTCCCGTAAGCAACATTATGAAACGTATTATACGTAAATTGTGTACGCCGCCTCATTCGACCGAGGCGGGCCCACTATTCCCGGATTCCCTCTTATTGTTTCATTAAGTTTATTTCCGTACTATAGTCAATGAAGGTTTTGATCATCATTCCGACTACAAAACAATAACTATTTTAATTAAACCCTTGACCCCAAAGCGTGCTTTTTCTTCCTAAAAGTTTACAAATGTTTTCCAAAATATTCGTTTTTTTCTTCAAAAACCAAGTTTTACAATATTGAAAGCCTTAAAGACTAAGACAACGATTATGGATCTATGATGATAATGATGATGCTAGAGGTGAGAAAAAGTACGATGACTGTTTTCCTAAGATTCCAAAGTACACGAAATACTGTCTTGTAACCCTATTCTATGTTGTTCGTGATGTTGCTTTTCATTGATAGTCTCGCCTTAAAATACTCGTCCCCTTCAAGGTGAGACAAAGCGATCCCGGTCAATCCATAATGTAATCGGAGGTTACCGACCTTACGTCACTCCGATAGACACATGACCTTCTTTGAGCTCCCATGCATGCGGTTTAATTGTTTATATCATAACGTATAAAATACCTGATATTGATGAATGTATTTGTATACACTGTATATGTGTGTGGGGAATGGGGAGGGCAACTGTGTCCACCTGATTCAGCTGGCTAATCATCCCGGACGCGGGATGCCCGGACGCGGGATTTATGGGAGAGCCGTACGCGGCGTCTGTTCTGTGATATATATATATATATATAATCTGATATACTTGGGACCTTTGTTGGGGAGGGGGTGGGAGAGCCGATGAACTCGGCGTCGTACTGCAAGCAAAAAGTACCGTTTTCTGAAAAATATACGTTTTCTATGTACAAAAACAAGAAACACCGTGTTCGAAAAAGAAAAAGAAAAAGCTAGGCATGCATGGCCTACGCCGAGTGGCATTCACATGTACAAGTTACTCCTTTATCTTGTAATCTCTGTCTATGTTTCCATATAGTTATTACTCGCACAGTTACCGTTTTATGCGTGATATGTTTTACAACTCTCACTATGTTATTCTTGTTCATGTCTTACATACTCGTACATTGCTCGTCGACCCCTCTTCTTCGGGGCTGCGTTCATGCCGCGCGGTACACCCGGACGGATCGAAGTTAATATAGAAGATGTTCCGGCGAGAGTTGGCAAGCTCCATTTGGCACGGGTGTAGCCGAGTCGAGTACACGTGCCGGGATTTTCGATCACGGTTAGAGACTTTGCGGAGACGAGTCGTGGGTTTCGAAGTCGGTTGTACTACGATACAAGCTGCGTATAGTTACGTATTTTTATTTGATTCTAAAGCAACAAAGGAATATTTCAGTCATCTATTTATGTTTACTCGTCTTAAAGGTTTTCAAAAAAAAAAATTACGCTTGGAATAAGAGTCAGAGGGTTCGCTCGGCTCCGGTCACGGGGTCGGGTGCCCATCACACCCTGATCGAGATCGGGGTGTGACATCGAACTCCAAGGCTATCTAATCAATGAACCTCACAGACCATTTCTCTTCTCTCTGGCGGTACGTGTGACAAACTACCCATAGATTTATGACTGAGGGCATCGGCTACTACGTTAGCCTTCCCGGGATAGTACAGAATATCCACATCATAGTCTTTTAACCACTCTAACCATCGTCTCTGACGCAAGTTCAAGTCCTTCTACTTAAAGACGTATTGGACACTCTTATGATCAGTTTATATATCAACATGGACACCGTATAAGTAGTGCCTCCATATCTTCAAGGCATGAATCACTGCCGCTAACTCAAGATTATGGGTCGGATAATTCTTCTCGTGCTTCTTCAACTGTCTAGAAGCATAAGAGACAACCTTACCATGCTACAATAACATACAGCCCAATCCAATACCTGAAGTATCACAATATACCACGTAGCCGTCTGCTCCTTCTGGAAGAGTCAAAACTTGTCTTTGAAGTTAACTTATCCTTCAACGTCTGAAAACTCTCGCTCACGAGCATCGTCCATTGGAACTTAGGCGACACGAGTCAATTTAGTCAATGGGGCGAGAAAGAGAGGAAAATCCTTCTACAAACCTTCTATAATAACTTTTGCCAAGCCCAAGAAACTCCGTATCTCCGTTGGTCTTTGTAGGCCTTGGCCAATTCTTCACAACCTCAATCTTTTGGGCATCCACTCTAATACCTTCCTCTGAAATGATGTGACCCCGGAAAAGCGCGAGAATTCAACAGAATTCACACTTAGAAAACTTGGCATACCACTCTTTACCTCGAAGAATTCAGAAAAAACGTTTTGTTCGTAGATGTTACGTGATCAGCCTGCGATGGCGAATAAATCGAATATCATCTATGAACACACTCACGAACAAATCTAAAAAGGGCCTGAATACACGATTCATCAAATCCATGAATACGGTTGGGGCATTAGTCAGCCCGAATGACATAACACGAAACTCATAGTGGCCATATCTAGTCCGGAATGCCGTCTTCAGAATATCTTCTTCCTTGACCCTGACCTGGTGATATCCTGATCTCAAGTCTATCTTCGAGAAATATTGAGCGCCTTGCAACTAATCGAATAAATCATCAATCCTCGGGAGTGGATACTTATTCTTTACAGTTACTTTATTCAACTGCCTATAATCAATACACATTCTCAAAGAGCCATCCTTCTTTCTTACAAATAACACTGGCGCTCCCCATGATGATGTACTAGGCCTGATAAAGCCCTTCTCGAGCAAATCTTTCAATTGTTCCTTCAATTCTTTCAACTCCGCAGGTGCCATCCTATAAGGAGGGATTGATATTGGCTGAGTATCTGGCAATAGGTCAACAGTAAAATCAATCTCCCTTTCTGGGGGAATTCCTGAAAGCTCTGTCACACCCCGACTTTACTAGGGTGTGATGGGCACCCGACCCCATATTCGGAGCCGAGCGAACCCTCGGACTCTTAGTACACACATGTTCTCTTGGATTCATAGGACAAAGTAAAGTAAAATACATAGTAAATTTTTTTTTTTTCAAAATCTTTTCGTCGTTTCTCGAGTAAACGCAGTTTGTAAATATGAGGCTCCGTAAAATAAAAACACATCAACCGGTGGAACTCGTTTTAGGCCGACACTACTAGACCCACGACTCCGTACGCAAAGTCTCTAAGCTCAGAATCGAGATATCATAGCCCGTGTGCGCCGACTCGGCTACACTCAGAGCAAACGGAGTTCGCCAACTTCGCTGAAACATCTTCGTGCTAACTTTGCGTCGTACGGGTGTGCACACGCGGCATGAAACGCCCGAAGAAGAGGGGTCGGTACGAACAATGTACCGAGTATGTAGGCATGAATAATAACATGGTAAGAAATGTATACATGAACAATAACCGGTC
>NW_026720238.1:0-10430 GCF_029784015.1 Lycium ferocissimum
CATGACTTGATCCAGACTCAAGTCATGGGTTGAGCCAAGCCATGGCATGGCAGCCAGCCTATTTCTCTTGGGCCTCGATTCATGATTTTTCATTTCTTTTTTGTAAGCCCAACTAATGATGGATCACTTTTGGAAATTCACGGAACTAATTTACAAAGTTCCAATTTTGCCCTTAACCTTCCTCAATATTTCCGCATCAATATTTCCTTAAACATCACATGCACATAGTGTAAGATCCAATTAAGGCCTTATTTCTTACCATTCCGAATTATTTCTAATTTTTCCGAATACGCACAAAATGCGAGGTATAACAACGTTCCTCGGCATTATCGCATTATATATGTATCGGGCCGTACGTTCCTCGGCATTATCGTATTATTTATGGATCAGGCCGTACGTTCCTCGGAGTTCGGTTAATGTCGGCCATATGATGTGTTTGATTTTCTAGTATGTATGAGACGAAAATGTTTTTCAAAAAAGTGAAGCATTTTGGCATTCGGTTATCATATTTGTCTTTTGTATCTCTTATGTATGATTTGTATGTCGGACACAAGCACTTTGGTATACATGTTGTGTGCTCCGTTAAGCCTCCCTTATTCGGTTATGACTTCGTTTACGTACGCCATGCTTTACATGCTCGGTACATATTCCGTACTTGACCCTTTCTTCGGGGGTACACGTTTCATGCCGCGGTACCCACGAGATGAGTAGGTGATGTTAGCGGAAGATGTTCAGTTTGGTGGCGGAAACTCGTTTCCTCGGTCTTTGGAGTCGAGTGCTTTTGTATGGTGTACGAAGTTATGGTAGAGACTTTGCGAACAGGTGTCGTGTAATATCGGTTTGTAGCGGCTATGTAAGCCGATGTATTATTGTGCATTATGCTACGAACTTCATATGTTTACAGATTTCATGCGGTACTAGTTTTATTTGGTTTGATAAAGATGAAAGGCATGTTTGTTTTCTGGAAAAAAATTTCATTGTGTACTTGTGATATGATTTGAGGGCCCAGCATGTTCATGAGTATTGTGAGAGTCAGCGGGTTCGCTCGGCCCTAGGTAAGGGTCGGGTGCCCATCACGCCCTATGGGTAATTAGGGTGTGACAGAAGCAAAATAGAGTTTTATTATACTCTTGAAATTCAGCATTTCAGCAAGTTATGGTTGAAAGAGTGGGCTGGTTCTAACATTAATTAAGATAAGTTCTACCTCACTATTTATGTTATTGAGTTGGATTAAAGGTTTAACATGGTGTATAAGTGAAAGAAACGTTGATATACAAGTGATATATGGTTATTGTAAATTGGGGGCTGTTTTATGATGGTATTTTGGGGTTGTTTGGTATGATTTTAGGGGCTGTATGTTGTTGTTATCGATATTTTTGTGATTATTTTGGGTTGTTGTTGAGTTGGAATAGGAAGTAAGAAAAATTGGGAAAATCTTCTTAGGATTTTTCGTTAGATTGTTCGTTAGCTTACAATGAGTAGTAAAGGATGACTTTCATCTAACTGTGGCATAATTATTGCCTTGTTATAGATTAATATATTAGGTCGTAGATATTGGACATACAGCTTGACGACAAGGTATGTAAAGCTATCCCTTCTTTCTTTTTGGCATGAATTACATAAAACGAGCGAACGATGAGGGTTCGGTCGTTTCACATACCCGGCCATGGCAAGGCTCGGTGATTATACATACCTGGCCCTACCAAGGCTCTGCAGTGGTGTGCGCGCAATAAATGTCATACCCTGTTATATCCCGCATTTTAGTGCAATCGGATAATTCAAGACTATCGCGGGAAGACGATAAGCAAGGCCACATCTTATTTTGTATGGCATATGAGTGGTTTATAAAGAATTTAGAAGCAGAAATCTTAAGAAAGGTCAAGGGTATAAAAGGAAAATTCGCAATATGACTCGTGGAAATATGGAGGAAGGCTAAAGAATGATTTGGAATTTTGGAAAAAATTTATTTTTCATGGAGTTTGCAAGAGAAAGAGGATTGGGCTTAGAATTAATGAATTAGTTGGGCAGTGGTCATCCAAGTGGTGTGGGCTTAAGCCCACAAAAGCAATGAATAAGCTTAAAAGAAGACTAAGTCTTCGTGAATTATCATAATTTCTCTAGAAATTTCAAGAGCCAAGAACAAGAAAAAGGAGGAGAAAGGAAGTGGCGATTCGGCCTTGAGAAAAGAGAGAAACCGTGGGAAAAAAAAAAGAAAAAAAAGGAGAATTTCCAACTTGTTCCTCCCTAGCCAAACGTTCCATTGAAGGGTCTTTAACAAAGTGGAGTTGTTGTTGAACAGAAAAACATATCTTCATATAAGTTGGAAGTCTGCTGCCTTTTGGAGAATCGAGGAAGAAGGTAAGGTTTAATTCCTCTCTTGTAATATGTATGAGTGTTTATGCATGTTGTGGTGCATGAAAAATGGATGAAATTTATGTATGAAGGAGGTGTAGGTGTGTGTGTACATACTACGAGGTAGGCGGGTGTGTGTGTGTGTGTGTATTGTGTGTTGTTATGTTGTGTGTTGGGTGTTATTATGTGTGAAACTATGGAATTTCATGAAAAATATGCATAGGGGTGTAGCTGATCCATGTGTGTGTGTATGTGTAGAAGTTATGTTGTAACCATTTTATTTAGTGTTTGGTTGTTGTTGTTGTGAGCCTACGCGGATGATGGAGGTTGAATGATGTTGATAAGGTTGTGGCCGCAGCAGTGGTGGTATGGAGTGAAGGAAATCGAACTAACTTTTACTTAGTGTATTGGTTGTGTATAAATTAATAATGCTAATCAAGTTAATGATCTTAGAGAAAATGATGATAGTTGGAGACTTGTGATTGAAGTTATGTAAATCGAATGTTATGTTCTTATATGTATGGAAGACAATGATATTGGCATGGTGTTGTTGAAATACATACTATAAGGTCGTTATTGTTTTTATTGAAGTCGGAAGATTTTGAAGAAAGTAGTAAATTGAGATCATACATCTTGAATGGAATATGTGAATTGTTAGTATGAATATTGGTATTGTTGTTGATAGTTTGGCCGGGTTTGAATTCCCGGATTGTGATTGATGAGAAATTTGGCTATATTGAATGTTGAGGATGGTATATTTACAAAGGAAGTCGCCGAAATTTCGGTAGCCAAGTGTGTCCCTAAGAATTCAACTCTACGAACCCTAATAAGAGTTTTGGTAAACATGACCAATTTGCAGATTTCGACGAGATTGCGACGCGAATTCGAAATAGCTAAAGAAGCAGAAAGAGGTATGTAAGGTTTCCCCTTCCTTTCTTGGCATGTCTTAGACGTATAGGCTTGATTTCGCGCCTCGGGGACCTCCCTAACTCTAGAAATCCGAGATTGAAAATAGTCACTATTCATTCAGTAAGATTGAACTAAAAGTGCTTGAATTGTGAAAGAGGTGTCTAAATATTCTAGAACGTGCAAGGATAAGACCCGATACCCTAAGGCCTTCATAAGTAACGTCATGACACGTATTATATGTAAGTTGAGTACGCCACCTCATTTGACTCGAGGTGGGCCCACTGTTCTCAGATTTTCTTTAGTGCTTTGCTTATTAAACGATAAGTGTTGTAACTACTTTAATGAGAGTATTTCTACGATGATAACAATAACAGAATCAGAGCGCTATATAAACGCTGATAAATATGCATGATATGAGTATAAGTACATGATAACAGAATCAGAGCGCTATAGACGCTGGTATACATATATAACATAAGTATATGCACGTGACAAAAGGAATCAGAGCGCTATAGACGCTGATATATGTTTATGAGATGAGTATATATATATATGATGAAAGAGCCAGGGCGCTATAGACGCCGATATTTATACATGAAGTATGCATATATTTACTGGGAAGATGGGGATAAGGGCAGAGCGTTATAAACGCATATCCACCTGATCAGTTGGCATTACATGACATGATATCGTCCCGGACGCGGGATGCCCGGACGCGGGATATATACATGGTTAAATGGATCGGCTGCCGACGCCTCGGCAATACAGCATGTTATATTTTATATATATATGAGAAAGAAATGTTTTTCAAAGACAGCTTAGCAATATGATATATTCTATCTTTATGTATATATGTATATGTATGAGTAGGGAAGCTAAGAAAGCACGGCATCTGCCCAAGGGCACTTATATGGACAGGTCATGTTTCTATCCCAGGACTTACGTTGTAATTCTTTTATGTGTTATACGTGGTTTATGTTTTCGCATATTACCATTCATGCCTTACATACTCGGTACACTATTCGTGCGCGTCCTTCTTGTGAACGCTGCGTTTCATGCCGCGCGGTCGGCGGACGGGCGGATTGGACCACCAGAAACTCTACCGGCCGTACACAGCGAGCGCTCGGTTGTTCGAGGCCTCATTCCCGTGGTACTCTTTTGTGTATATATTTTCGGGCACGAAAGTACTCGGCCCTTTCTATGTATGAGTGTATTATGTCTAGAGGCTCGTAGACAGATATGTACAGTCAGTTATGTCACACCCCAACCTTCGTCAGGGTGTGACGGGCCACAGACTCTCGTCGAGTCAGCGAACCCTTAAACGTCAACTCGAAATTTTTTTTTAAAACAAGAATTGAAAATTTTTAAATGAAATACCAAAATCGACACGTAGCTCGAGGCATCTCAAAACATGATATATATACATACGACATAAAAACAAGGCGAGCCAAAAGGGCCTCCGCCATTTCGCTCGCAAAATAATGGCCGACGTGGCCGACGGTGTAACAATGACTCCCCACCGTTGTTCGCAGAGACTAAAAAAGTATGACACCTGCAAATATATACACAACATTATACAAAACGAACAGCCTCGGGCAAGAAAGGTACCGGTACTCTTGTACTGGCCTTCACTACGCGGTGAGTCACCGGGTCGCGTCCACGAACTGCGGGCATGAGCGAAACCCCGAAGAAGGGGGTCGATGCGGAATATATGCGGAATATGTAAAGCATCAACGAAGCAAGAAATAGGAGAGTTCAACGGTAAACAAATTTAGATTACACCGGAGAAAGTACAACGAGAAAGCAAGTTTAGGTTACGACATGAACTAAAGGTTTAAGTAAATAGTCCCTTCGGACGGCCGCTTCCGGACTAACGATAATAATGGTGGCCCCTTCGGGCATTGCCGCCCGACATTATTAATGATGATGATAATAATAATAATAATAATAATAATAATAACAATAGTAGTAATAATAACAATATTAATCGCCGGGTCTTGTCCGGTCTGCGTCTATCCGGCCCCGTCGGACATGCGCCCCGACGTAAAATAATGGCCCCTTCGGGCGTCGGTCCGACATACGTCTATCCTGGCCCCATCGGACATGCGGCCCCGAGCATCTAGCCGCCCGGGCATGTCACTCGCGGCATACGGCTGCCACGGCCCCGTCGGGCATGCCGCTCGCGACATAATACTAATCTGGCCCGCCGGGCATATTAATAATAATAATAATAATAATAAAATATCGCGCCACCCCGCCGGATGGTTTCTAAAGTTTTATAAAATATCACGCTCCCCCGGAATGGTTTTGTACGCACCCCCTTCGGGTGGTTTTAGAAAAGCCTTAAAAAATAATATATCACACCCCCGCCGGAGTGGTTTTAAGAAAGCTTTAGAAAATAATATATCACCCCCTTCGGAGTGGTTTATGGAAGTTTCAAGGCGATTCGATTACATTCGGCAAGTTACGGACGTTTAAGCATTTTTCCAACAAGTTATAAGCATTCTAGTTCAATGAATGAATAGTGCCGATTTCGAATCGAGTTTCGATGAACAGAATAACCCCGGGCTCAAATTCAAGCTTAGTATACCTAGGACATGCCAAAAGAAGGGAAGGAATAGCTTTGTACCTCACGGGTGCTATTTCGCTCGCTTAGCTCAATTCCGTTTCGTCCGAATGTCTGCACGAATGGTCACTTTACCGATTTACTATTCATGAGAGTTAGCATTTAAGTCTTGGTTTCTATTTGGCTACCGAAATTTCGGCAGCACTTCCCCCTATAAATATAGCATCCCGAGATTCAACTCGGCTCGGAATAACAACAACCAACCCAACAACAACATCAACAACATCAATAATCGCTACAAAAGCACATATGAACACAAATAGTCTTTCTTTCAACATAATGCATTAATTCTCATTCCAACTTCATGTCAACGCTTTCATATTCATTTACTAATCCAAAACCATTCAAATACGATTCGGAAACACTTCATATCATTTCTACAAAGTATTCGCAACATATACCACATATGCCAATTTTTCACCAATAGCCATAATGCGTTTCAGACTCCCTAATCTTTAACATGCATATTCATAGTATGTTCCGTCTTCAATTTCATCAACACTCATCATAACTTGCATCTTAACAATTCCATTTCCATGTTAACATAAAACTAGAATAAAATCATATAATTCCTACAACAACCTAACAATGGATTCTTCATTCCAACTTGAACCATTTTCCTTTCATTCACTCGCAAGAACACGAGAACACGATTAATACGTTAAATAAATTCAACACTTCTCCCTTTCAAGTAAAGAACCACACACGGCCATAACACACATGCACCACACGGCCATGCACACACACATCATAATTCTCATGATTTCCATCCAACTTCATTCATTCTAACATCCATAAATCTTCTATAACATAAAGAAACAAGAAATCCTTACCTTTTTCTTGAATTTCCAACTTTCCGCAAACGGAGTTCTTTCTCCAAACCAATTATACTACGTCGTAGAGCACCTCAAACTTGTTAAGAATTCGCGAAGAACAAGATTGAAGGCTAAGAAATTTTCTCTTTTTTTTTTTTTCCTCTTTCTCTCTTGAAGCCGTGAGCTTCTTTCTCCTTTTTTTCTTGATTTTTCTTTTGCTCTCTTGAAGTTTCAAGGATAATCATCTCTTATAATTGGCACATGGAAAATAATTGATCAACTTATGGGCTTGGGCCATAGTTTTCATTTGGCCTCTCATTTTGGGCCTCTTTTTCTTATTTTTTTGAGCCCAATAGCTTATAAGTCGTGTTTAAAATTTCCCAAAACAAATTTCCGAGATTCCAATTTTGCCCTTGGCCCTTCTCAGATGTTCTCGTGTCAACACTTTCCATAAGTGACAACATACACTTCACGTAAAATCAAAGCATGGCCTTATTCTTACAAATCACAATTATGTCCAAATTTTCCGAACGTGCAAAAACACGGGATGTAACAAGTTATGTACAGTTAGACATGTGGTATTTTGGCGTCTTAATGCTATTGTATGACGCGGTAGCGAAGCTAATCAGTCTATGTTCAGAATGACGTTGTTAATGTTAATGTTCTGTTCAAATAAATAAATAAATACGGCACTGTTGGTACGACTTGCTAAGAGGTACAGGTAAAATGACAGGTAAGGGGTGCCCGGTACCAGTATCGGGTACTCGTCACGGCCCCTAGTTGGGTCGTGACATACCCGGCCACATAAGCTCGGTGTTACATAATAGTCATACATAGACACATATACATAAGAGCTCATAAGCATCTTCATCATCATTACTATCGTCGTCTCATAACATCTATCCTTAGAGGATCACCCATCATATTCATATTCATAGCATACCCGACCATGAGGGTTCGGTCGTTTCATATTCATATTCATAGCATACTGAGCCATGCGGGGTTCGGTGTTTCATACCCGGCCATGGCAAGGCTCGGTGATTATACATACAGCCCTACCAAGGCTGCGGTGGTGTGCACGCGATAAATGTCATACCACGTAAGCTCGGTGTTACATAATAGTCATACATAGACACATATACATAAGAAGCTCGTAAGCATCTTCATCATCATTACTATCGTCGTCTCATAACATCTATCCTTAGAGGATCACCCATCATATAAGGACTTTAGTAGCATCGTAAGTATAACGAGAATCATGAGCTTTAGTAGTTTTAAAGGTAGAATCATTTGGAGGTCAATATAGACTCATGAAAGAATAGATATATAGCAAAGGAACCATGCCTTATTGAAAGAAGGGTTAGCCTTACATACCTTTTTGTTTAGCTATTCTATCGCTTGAACGTTCTCCTCCAATGCTCACGTTTCTACCTTCATTAGAGTTTATACTAACATTAGATAATCGATAGCTTAGCATACTTGACTAAAGCTAGAAAATTGGGCAGCATCTCTTTCTTGTACAACTTCCTCCATATATCATATATCAACTCCCAAACATCTATAATAATATTCACAACATCATAAGCAATTGTCTTTATTCACCTACATTATCCATCTTTCTCAATTCTCTTTAAATCATCCATATCCAATAGTCATGGCACACTATTACATTCACTCATATACAATGTCTGTCCCATGTTCTTAATGCCATTTGTAACATAATCATAATCACAACATATCAAGAATCATGACTCAATCCAAGCTACTACTCAAAAATATCACTATTCTCACATTCATGACCCATTTCCTATCTCCTTCTACAATCCGAGTCTTTCAACCTCTTAATACCTTAAACAACATGGAAAGATCATAAAACTTACCTTAGATGGTTTAGGAATGAGCCTTGAGTGGAAATACTTCACTTGAAGAAAAACCCTAGCTCCAATCCATAAAGTTTTCTTGACTCTAGCAAACCCTAAGAGCTTTCTTATACTTGATTCCCTTGGATTAATGATATGAGCCTTTGATTTCCCTTGGATTCTTATATATGAAATATATGGAATGTGCTAGAGAATTGGAGAGAAATGGAGAAGTGTGAAATATGAAAATAATGAAGTGGGATCACATTTATATATTTGAAAATCATTCAGCCCGTCAGGTGTTATACGGACACTTATACGGTCCGTATAACATTGTACGCTCCATATAAGTGGTGGTGGTTCACCATCAGGGAAATCACCTTCCTGCTGTGAGTTATATGGACCCGTTATACGGACCATATAAAGTTATACGGACCGTATAAGTGGTCGTATAACTCCACTTCCCTGATATGGTTTCCGTCGTTTCGTTCGATCTCCAATCTTTATGGAACCTTTTTAACACTTGTTTAGCACCTCATCAACAATCTAAGGGACGTTATAACTCTCCTCCAAAGCATCATTAAGTCATCATTGATTCGGTACTCGTAAATCTTGTCAGAACGCGTACGTATACCTTGCCTTTCTTGGCAAACTTTCTTCTCTTACCTCGAATGTCTTTGAAACCTCGATTAGGATCAGCAAAAGCTATTTCTTATTGAAACATCGTACACTTCGTGCCCTTCGTTATTCTATTCGTTGTGCATCAACGAAATTTTTTTCGAGGTGTAACACTCTGACACCAACTTGTCATGACCCAAATCACTGATCATGCGGGCACCTACCCTTTTCCCACCTAGAAGAAGAACTCGTCCCTTAAAGACTCATCAAACAACATAAATAATAAATATGAGCAATAGAAATCTAAAATAAAAAATAATTAAAAATGCGGATTACAATAACCACCCAAGGAATGTGGTCTGAATAGTACAAGAGCATCTAAGTTTACAACTTGAATAAAATTTATGACCACAACCTGAATACAAATTCTATTTAGAATGAGAATTAAACAGAAAAGTCTAAATGAACTCCATGAGATCCTTGAAGGCTAATCGAATCTTGCTCAAATACTTGGAACAACTCCACACCCCGAAAAGGATGTAGCAAGAGTAATATCGGTACAAACGGTGAAATGTTGGTAGGTATAAATCAAGCTTGACAAGCAGTTAGCTAACATATATAAAGAAAGAAACTGAAGAGTAGACATGCTCGCAATCAAGTACAAACACAACATAGTCCAAGAACAACAACTCAAGGATAAAAGTATCACTTCGGAATCCATGAAGTATGAGAATGAAGTAATCACTAAGCACATCCACTTAAGACTTGCAGTAATGAGAACCATACTAGATCTCAGTACTCTACAGTCATAGCCTATGCGGAACCTCTAGTCCTCGAATCCATCAAGTGTCTAAGAAGGTGATTAATAAGCAGCATCTCAAATGAACAACAACCGAAACTAAAACGAACCATGTAATATAATAGATACAACAATTAGAATTAGAATGTGATTGGGTCTAGTATGAATGCATGTGTGATGCAATGCAATGATATGATTTCACTATTGATCTATTGCCAGACACTCAGCCAATATCTATCCCTCCTTATAGAATGGCACCCGCGGAGTTGAAAGAATTGAAGGATCAGTTGAAGGACTTGCTTTAAAAGGGCTTTATCAGGCCTAGTACATCGCCGTGGGGAGCACCGGTGTTATTTGTAAGAAAGAAGGATGACACTTTGCGAATGTGTATTGATTATAGGCAATTGAATAAAGTATTTGTAAAAATTAGTATTAAAATCGAGATTTAGTGT